>NC_082717.1:90646673-90824173 GCF_030144855.1 Hypanus sabinus | reverse complement strand
CACCGAGTTTCTCTGAGCCCTACAGACACTCATCCAAACTTGTGACTGCAAAACGCTCACGGCAGAACAGCATGCAGAGCTGCTAGTACGAGACGCCTTTGTTACAGGACTGAGGTCAGTGTATGTGCGTCAGCAGTTGCTGGAAAATGCCGATCTTACCTTACGCTCGGCGATCGAGACGGCCGACACACTGGAGGCTGCTCTGCACAACGCTGACGCTGTCCAGTCGTGCGATCCCCCGCCGGTTCCGTGGACGCCTCAGACCCCGCCGCTGCCGGATCCTGCGAGTGAATTCGCCAACACCGCTGCCAGTCGCGATTCCACGAACTCCCCGAACCCGACCACGGCTGCGGCCAGGCGAAAGCCTGAGCTGTGTTTCTTCTGCGGACTCGAAAAGCACCCCCGAAAACAAACGCTGCCTGGCCCGAGAAGCGACCTGCTCCAGCTGCAGGAAGAAGGGCCATTTCGCCAAGGTCTGTAAATCTAAACTATGAGTGGGGTCGGGCAGCGCTGCGTGTGAGACATGGGGGCCGCCATCTTGCATGCCTGGATGTGGGCGGCCATCTTTGTTGGCGTCAACATGCTCCGCCCCCGACCCATGTGAGACATGGGGGTCGCCATCTTGCATGCCCAGATGTGGGCGGCCATCTTTGTCAGCGTCAGCATGCTCCGCCCCCGACCCGCCAGTGTTTACCAGGCACCAAGAGGGCTCAACTCTGGCCACCATAACCCTCGACCAAAGCGCCCCACACCAGCTTGCAAGGTCAATGATGGACAGCCTGGTGGAGGGGCACAGGACTAGCTGCCTGTTTGACACAGTCAGCACTGAGAGTTTTATTGACCCGGACACAGTGCAATGCTGCGGACTCGTGACACGGCCGGTAAGTCAGAGGATCACTTTGGCTTCTGGGTCGCATTCCACAGATATCCGGGTGGGTTGTGTAGCGACATTGGTGGTGCAAGGCACAGAATATCGGAACTTTGCGCTACTGGTCATGCCTCAACTGTGCGCACCTGTGCTATTGGGGCTGGACTTCCAGAGCCACCTCGAAGGTGTGACTATGGCATATGACGGGCCCCTCCCACCACCCACTGTCAGGAATCCTCAGTTTGGTGGGACTTCGCCATATACCCCGCTACTGACCACACACACACACGGGCACACACATCCCATCCAGCACCAGGCCGACAGCTGCTCTACCGACACCACTTGCAGCCTCTCCACTCTCAAGGTCCCTCCCCCACCGCTGTTTACCAACCTGACCCCCGACTGTAAACCTGTGGCAACTAAAAGCAGGAGGTACAGCGCGGGGGACAGGGCCTTCATTCAGTCAGAGGTGCAGCGGCTGCTCAGGGAGGGGATCATTGAGCCAAGCACAAGCCCTTGGAGGTCCCAGGTGGTTGTTGTTCGGACTGGGCAGAAAAATAGGATGGTCGTGGACTGTAGTCAAATCATCAATAGGTTCACGCAGCTTGACGCGTACCCCCTACCCCGCATCGCGGATATGGTCAACCAGATAGCTCAGTACAAGGTGTACTCGACAATAGATCTGAAATCCGCTTATCACCAGCTCCCCATCCGCCCAGAGGACCGACCCTACACCGCCTTCGAGGCGGGCGGCAGGCTCTATCACTTCCTGCGCGTCCCATTTGGTGTCACAAATGGTGTCTCGGTCTTCCAGAGGGAAATGGACCGGTTGGTGGACCAGTACCAACTGCAGGCCACATTTCCCTATCTGGATAACATCACCATCTGTGGTCACGACAGGTCAGATCACAACGCCAACCTCCAACGATTTTTCCAAGTGGCCGAAGCTCTGAACCTTACCTATAACAGGGGCAAGTGTGTGTTTGGTACCACCCGACTCACTATCCTTGGGTATGTCATGGAAAACGGGGTCATTGGCCCTGATCCCGACCGTATGCGCCCCCTGTTAGAACTCCCTCTTCCCACCACTCTCAAAGCCCTCAGACGGTGCCTGGGTTTTTTTCCTGTTACACCCAATGGGTCCCCCATTATGCAGACAAGGCCCACCCCCTGGTCAAGTCTACCACTTTTCCCCTCTCTGCTGAGGCCTGCGCGGCCTTCAGCTGCATTAAAGAGGACATTGCCAAAGCAACGATGCATGCGGTGGACGAGACCATTCCCTTCCAAGTAGAGAGTGACACCTCCGATTTCGCGCTTGCTGCTACCCTCAATCAGGCAGGCAGGCCAGTAGCATTCTTTTCTCGTACCCTTCAAGGCTCTGAAATTCGGCACTCCGCGGTGGAGAAAGAAGCCCAGGCCATAGTGGAGGCTATTAGGCACTGGAGGCACTATCTCACTGGCAAAAGGTTCACCTTGCTGACTGACCAGCGCTCAGTTGTGTTCATGTTCAGCAACCAACAGCGGGGCAAAATCAAAAATGATAAAATTTTGCAGTGGAGAATAGAACTCTCCACCTACAACTTTGACATCCTGTACCGGCCTGGCAGACTCAATGAGCCCCCTGATGCCCTATCCCAGGGAGCGTGTGCCAGCACGCAGCTCGATCAGCTATACGCCCTCCATGCAGATCTTTGCCATCCGGGGGTCACCCGATCTTACCATTTCGTGAAAGCCCGGAACCTGCCGTACTCCCTTGAGGAAATCAGGACGATGACCAGGGACTGCCAAATCTGCGCTGAGTGCAAACCGCACTTCTACCGTCCTGAAACAGCGCAACTTGTCAAGGCCACCCGCCCTTTTGAACGACTGAGTGTTGACTTTAAGGGCCCCCTTCCCTCCATTGACTGCAATGTCTATTTTCTCAATATTATCGACGAATACTCGCGGTTCCCCTTTGCCATTCCCTGCCCCGACACCACTACCACGTCCATCATAAAAGCCCTGCGCCAGCTCTTCACTCTGTTCGGATATCCCTGCTATATCCACAGTGATAGAGGGTTCTCCTTTATGAGTGATGAGCTGCACCGGTACCTGCTAGCTAGGGGCATTGCTACTACTCGGACCACGAGTTATAATCCCCGGGGAAATGGACAGGTGGAGAGGGAGAATGCCACAGTGTGAAAGGCCACACTTTTAGCCCTTAAGTCAAAAGGGCTGCTGGTCTCTCGATGGCAGGAGGTCCTCCCTGAGGCACTCCACTCTATCCGCTCCCTGTTATGTACGTCCACCAATGCCACCCCTCATGAGCGTCAATTCTCTTTTCCCAGGAAGTCTGTCACTGGGACCACCCTACCAGTTTGGCTGACGTCCCCAGGGCCAGTGCTGCTCCGGAAACATGTAAGGAGCAATAAATACTCCCCGCTGGTCGAGAGGGTTCACCTTCTACATGTGAACCCCCAGTATGCCTACGTGGTCTTACCTGATGGGCGGGAGGACACGGTCTCCGTCCACGATCTGGCGCCCGCAGGAGCAGCAGACGACTACCCCGAACACTCCACGGTAACTATGAACCTTGTACCCGAGGTGACACCGTGCACACCGAGCCCTACACAGACTCCTCATGACACTCATATACCGGGCGTTTCATACGCGCACATGCCTGAGGGATCACTGATGCCTGGTGGGCTGACACCTCCAGTTAGGCCGGAACCAGCACAACCTCCATCTCCGGTGCAAGCACCACCGGCATCTGTGCAATCACAGCCGGTGCTACGTAGATCGCAGTGACAGATTTGACCACCTGATAGACTTAACCTGTAAGAAACTTTGCCACATGGGGACTCTTTTTAAAACAAAGGGGGGGGGTGAATGTGGTGAACTACATATACCTGTCTGGACACGCCTCCCCCTGCTGACTGCTCCTGTAGCTCCTCCCACAGACCCCTGTATAAAGGCGATTTTGGCCTGAGCCCGGCCTCTCAGTCTCTAGGATGTAGTATGGTGGTCACTCACTGCTTGGTCCTTCTTCCAGTCAATAAAAGCCGATATCTCGGCTTTAAGTCTCAGAGTGAGTTATTGATGGTGCATCAATCCCTTTTCCTTTCCAGTTCTGAAGAAGGGTCTCGGCCCAAAACATCGACTGTTTATTCATTTCCACAGAAGCTACCTGGCCTGCTGAGTTCCTCCAGCATTTTGTGTATGCTGCTTTGGATTTCTGGCATCTGCAGAATTTCTCATGTTTACGTTTTGCCTCTCGCTTGCTTCTTCAGATTTAAGATCCTATTTTCAGACTGAACTATAGTCAGATTAAATCTTCATATAGACTTAACTCAAATGTTCTCCAAATACAGACTCCAAATATAGACTGTTCTCCAAATGCCTCTTCACTATCAGATCATTTAAGATTAAAGATTAAAATTTTTGTCACATGCACATTGAAACATACAATGAAATGTGCAGAAGTTCAAAGTTCAGGGTAAATATATTATCAAAGTACATATCTCACCAAATGCTACCATGAAATTCATTTTCTTGCAGACATTCATTGTAGAGCAAAGAAATGCAATAGAATCAGTGAGAAACTAAACACAAAGATTAAAGAGATTAAAGAAATCTTAAAGCAACCAATGTGCAAAAGAAGACAATTCATGCAAATACAAAATAGAAACAAATAATAATAAATAAATAATACTGAGAACGTGAGTTGTAGAGAACTTCAAAATGAGTCCATAAGTTGTGCTCAGTGTTGTAGTGAATGACGATGTCCACACGGGTTCAGGAGTCTGATGGCTGAAGGCGATAACTGTTCCTGAATACGGTGGTGTGGGTCCTAAGGCTTCTATACCTCTTTCCCCTTGGTAACAGCAAGAAGAGGGCATGTCATTGATAATGGGGGCTGCTTTCTTGTGACAGAGCTCCTTGTAGATGTGCTCAATGGTGGGAGGGCTTTGCTCGTGATGGACGGGGTGAAACCACCACTTTCTGCAGGCTTTTCTGTTACTGGGCACTTGTGTTTCCATACCAGGCTTTTATGCAACAAGTCAGGATAATCTCCACTCTGCATCTGTAGAAGTTTGTCAGAGTTTTAGCAAGCATGCCAAAATTGGTGCAAACTCTAGAAAGTTGAGCCACTGCTCTGCGTACTTTGAAAAAACATTTACATTCTAGTCCCAGATCTTCCAATGCAAGGATGCCAGTAATTTAATACTGACCATCTCCACCTCTGATTTCCTAAAAAGCACCAGCTCATGGATCCCCAATTTCTACCTCCAGTAGTCAATAGTTAGCTCTTCGCTTTTGCCGAGTTTGAGTGATAGTTTGCTATTGTGGTTCCACTCAACCAGATTTCTGTGAGGATTTATTACCGTTGTGGGATGGTGTTGTTCCTGTCTGCTCGGCCGGTGAGACTTGTGACTGTGAAACAATCTCAGCTTTTGGGGCCTCCTCCGTGGTGGTTGAAGGAGTTGATTCTGGGACAGCAGGCAGTGGTTCTGACAGCTCTTCATATCTTCCTTCTCTAACAATTGACTCAGCTCTCCTCATCTGATCGATGTATTGTCTCCAGATGACATTAGACGCAATCTCCGCTGTGCAGGAGAGTGGTCCAGTTCTGTCCTTAATCTTTCTGAGTACTCACTTTTGATCATCTCTCACCGGGACTGCTTGTCCACGAGTGAAATATTGAACCTCCTTTTTTGAGGAGCCTTCAATTTGTCTCAGCTGTTTGTCCTGCCTGTTTCTTCTGAGAGTGGGCTTGAGAAGATCAAAGCGTGGGTGCAAGCGGCCACCAAAGGTGAGTTGTTGCTTATGGAGGGGGCTGCACTGTGATATGCAAGGAGGAATTTGGTGAGCTTTGAATTCAGTGATAGTGTGTTTTCCTGACAGTGCTCACATTGCTCGATCTGCTGATCTGTCCCAGGCCACCAGACAAAGCTTTCAGCCAATGCTTTAATTCTGACCACACCTAGATGACCGGCACGTATCTCCTCCAACACTTTAGCTCTCAGTTTGGGTGGTACAACTCTCAAGCCTCACATAAGGACACTCCCCTCTGCCATGGGCAAGTTCATCCTCATGCTGGTAAGAATGGGGAACTGGAACTTCTGCTGCACATTCCAGCCATTTTGGGTTGCTATGGTGACCCGAGACAGTGTGGGGTCTTTTCTGGTTTCCCTTTGGATCATCTCCACTGTTATAGAGAGACTTTCGATTTGTGTTCGGGAGAATACATCAAAAGGACGTCTTCTGTAAATTTTTCAAATATTTCCTTTTCCAAGGGTTAGTGGGTCAATTCATAACATTGCCATGAATAGTCATCCGCTTGAATTCATTCTTGTAATTGTGTCCTCCAAGAAACAGAGCCCTTCTCTGTATTCATGCTGCTGCTGTTAGTGAAACTTCCTTCAGTGGATTGAAAATGGACACCAGTGGTTGATGAGGGTAAACTCTCTCCCAAAGTTTTACATCCCAAGCCAGACTCACCCCAAGGCCTTTCTGTCAATCTGTATGTGATATTTCTCTGCAGCCATGAGGGAACATGATGGAAAGGCTATGGGGCACTCACTTCCATCGTTCATGACATGTCTGCACCTGTACCAAAACACAAGGCATCACAGACAAGCTTCACTGGACAACAGGGCTCACAATGTGTGCGTATAGTGTCTGACATCACCATCTTATTCTTTTGGAAAGCTACCTCACACTGCTTTGTCCATTGCCATTTCTTCCCAATCTGTAGTAATGAGTTCAAGGTGTGGAGCACAGCAGCCAGGTTTGGCAGGAACCTGTTACAGTAACTGACAAATCCTAAAAAGTACGGCAACTGCGACACATCCTTTGGCCTTGGGGCATCCACCACTGCTTGAATTTTCTCAGCACACTTGTATAAATCTTGTGCATCAATGGTGTGACGATAGTAAGCAATGCTTGGTTTAAACAATTCACATTTGTCATTGTCAAACAATTTCACATGCTCTGAGCTCATAATCTTCTAACCATTTTAACACTGTCGAGATTTTGGAGATGTTCCTTGTCATCCTCACCGGTAACAATGATGTCACCCAGGTAACTCTGAGTGCCTGGGCAGCCTTGCAGCGCCTGGTCCATAGCTTTCTGCCAGATGCTACTCCAAAGCTAAATCTATTATAGCAATAAACCCTTTTGTAAGTGTTTATGGAGAGAAACACTTCAGACTCTTCTTCCACCTCCATCTGTCAACAGACCTAAACAAGTCCACTTTGTCTCCAAAAAGGGTTGAAAAGATATCCTCTGACCTGGGTAGAGGGAATTGATCTTCTTTCAGTACTGGGTTGAGGGTGACCTTAAAATCACCACAGATTCTTGAAGACCCATCCTTCTTGGCTACTGGGACCACTGGTGTTGCCCATTCAGCCTTGGAAGGAATTCCTTCTGCCCCCATGCAATCTAGCTCACTGCTTACTTTATCATGGATGGTATAAGGAACTGAATGGACTTAGTAAAACGTGTATTTAACACTATCTTACACTTGATATATTTGAGTTTTCCATACCACCCTTGAACATTGCTGTGGCATCATCCAGTGTCAGTTTACTTTGTGGCATGCAGATGATGGACGGACCTCCAACCAAGTCATAGTTGTCTCAGACAATCATTGCCCCACAACACTGGCCTTCCTGTTTTTACCACATACAGGCCCAATATATCTCGTTGGCTGTTGTATTTCACTGTCACAATGTCATTCCCACAGGAGTTATCTATACTCCAGTATAAGTTCTTAGTTGGATATCTGCAGGCTTTGGTTCAGTATCTTTGAAATACCATTCAAACAAATGTTGTGGAATGTCTGAAGCAGTCAAGCCAGCATTCAATTTTATTTTATTTGCCGTAAACTTCTGATGCAAACACATTGCTTGTCTCTTGTTTGTTTTCACATTGTAAATCTTAAGGCTATTCAGTCCTATGTCACTCTCATCATTATCTGATTTTTCATCAACAACATGCAGATTAGTGTTCTTTTTGAAACTGTACTTGACTTTTCATCTTTTTCTTTTCCTTGTGTGATTAATTTATTTTGCCTGTCTGACGTGCTCTTTGTATGTATCCTACTTTGTTGAAATTTCAGCAAGATTTGCCTTTAAACCTATTTGAACTCCAGCCACAATGGTAACACAACTTGTTCAGTCATTGTAATTTTGTTCCCACTCACTTTCATTTCTGACCAAAACTCATTTTGTATGTCTGCTGATTCCATTGATTGAGCAATTTCAACTGTTCTTTTAAATGTAAGTTGTGCTTCAGTTAGGTCTGCTTTTGAATGTTTTCTTGTAAGAGTCCACAAACTAAACGATCTCTCACTGCATCATTAGCCCATTACCGAACTGACAATGCACTTACATTCAGCCACATAAGCTGAAATTTACTCCCCTTCCTTTTGATTCTGCTTATGAAGCCTAAATCATTCTCCAATTAACAATAGCTTCAGTTCTAAATATTCCTGCATTACTTCCATGAAAAGCTCTTTTCAGCTGGTTTGGTTGGAGCAGTTAAACTTCTAAGGAAACTACATGTTTTTCCACCTTATTGACCCTGATAACACTGCCACTCATTTCTTATTGGCTGTTTTATTTGCTTTAAAATACTACTCAATCACTCAATATACATCATCCAGTTATCTTTTGTTCAATTGAACGTGGCTACCTTTCTGAAGTAGCTAGCCAATTCTGCTTATTTACTTATTATCATTATCACATGGTACTCACTGTTTATGAATGAACTAGCGAATTTTGTCTGTTTTCTGCCGTCTGTTTTAACTCGTCCATCTCTTTCCCCCTCCAGTGCTGCATTTTTAAAACATAAACATCTCTTGCTTTTTTACAGGTAGGTAGCAGTCTTGGTTTTGTTTTAAAACTTGCTCACTGCCACTGTTATATTTGTAACTCCAGAACCTAATTGAAAGAAAACCATGGAAGCCCGGAGTGATGTCTACTTAGATTCTTTCCCTTAGTGAAGGGGTCACACGTGACCTGGTAGTCACTTACACGCTGCAGTTTTTACTTCTAACAGTAATGAATTATGCAAACAAACAAAGGATGCTTTATCAAACAATATATTTACAATATTACTCAAATATTACTGAATTACTGAAATACACAACAGGACCCCCACCCCCAGTTCAGCAAATGATCAAAACCGAAGGTGATTGGAAGACTGGAAGTAAAGGCCCACTGCCCACAGCCCTGGATCTGTGTGGCTGTGAGTTCACAGGGAAGATAATGACCCAATGTCTGTTAGTCCACCGGTCCACTGGAGGCCGAAGACCTGGGGAAGGTTTGTCCTGGGGTTGGTGGACTGTTTATATGTGTGATTGGGTGGGTAGGTGGGAGAGAGGTAAGGGGTTTATTTATGTAAAAAAACACGAAATGCTGGCAGAACTCAGCAGGCCAGACAGCATCTATGGGAGGAGGTAATAACGACGTTTCGGGCCAGCATCTGCAGATTCACTCGTGTTGGGTTTATTTATGTGTTGTTCTGTTGTGGTTGCTCCTTGCATTCTTTTGAGAACATCGAGGACATGCTCTGCCAAAATGTTCAGTGACACTTGTGAGCGTTTCCAGAGGTTATTTTGGTTGTTAACACAAATGATGCATTTCACTGCATGTTTCAATGTACAAATGGTGCATTTTACCCCATGGTTCAATGAACAAATGGTGTACTTCACTGCATGTACTAGTCTGAATCGGAATACATTTCATTATTCTGCTCTATTGTTTTGTGTTTTCTTTCAATTACTATATTTCCTGTCACCAAAATCCACCACAGCTATCTTGTTCAAAGTTCAAAGAAAATTTATTATCAAAGTACATGTGTGTCACCATATACAACCCTGAGATTCATTTCCTTATGGGCATACTCAATAAATCCATAGAATAATAACCATAACAGAATCAATGAAAGACTGCCCAACTTGGGCGTTCAACCAGAATGCAGAAGACAACCAACTGTCCAAATACAAAAAGAAAGAAATAATATTAAATAAATAAACAAAATAAATATTGAGAATGTGAAATGAAGAATCCTTGAAAGTGAGTCCATAGGTTGTGGGAATACTTCAATGATGGGTAACTGAATGAAGTCCTTCCTGATGGCAGCAATGAGAAAAGACCATGTCCTGGGTGGTGAGGGGTCCCTGACAATGGATGCTGCTTTCCTGCAACAGCATTTCATATAGATGTGCTCAAAGTGGGAAGACCTGTGTTAGACTGGGCCATGTCCACTACTTTTTGTAGGATTTTCCATTCAAGGGCATTGGTGTTTCCATACCAGGCTGTGAGGAAGTCAATATACTCTCCATCACACATCTATAGATGTTTGACAAAGTTTTAGATGTCATGCCGAATCTTCGCAAACTCCTAAGGAGGTAGAGGCACTGCCATGCTTTCATCATAATTGCCCAGGACACGTCCTCCAAAATAATAACACTGAGGAATTTAAAGTTGCCGACCCTCTCCACCTCTGATCCTCCAATGAGGACTGGCTCATGGGTCTCTGGTGTCCTCCTGAGGTCAATAATCCTCTTGTTGACATTAAGTAAGAGACTAGTGTTATGGTACCTCTCAGCCAGATTTTCAATCTCCTTCCTATATGCTGATTCATCACCACCTTTGATTCAGCCTACAATGGTGGTGTCATCAGTAAACCTGAATATGGTGTTGTAGCTGTACTTAGCTCCACAGCCGTAAGTGTAAAATGAAGAGGAAAGTGTTCAACCCATGGCTTTTTGGTGCATCCCTGCTGAAGGAGATCGTTGGGGAGAGGTTGTTGCCAATCCAAACTGACTGGGGTCTGCAAGTGAGGAAATCAAGGATCCAATTGCACGAGGAGGTATTGAGGCCATGGACTCGGAGCATAGTGATTAGTTTTGAGGAGATGGTGGTATTGAATGCTGAGCTGTAGTCCTGATGTTTGCACCTTTGCTGTCCAGATGTCCCAGGGTTGAGTGAAGAGCCAGTGAGATGGCACTTGCTGTGGACATGTTGCTCTGGCTGGCAAATTGGAGCAGCTCCAAGACACTTCTCAGACTGGAGTTGACATGTTTCATCACCAGCCTCTTAAAGCACGTCATCACAGTGGATGTAAATGCTACAGGATGATAGACATTGAGGCAGGTCACCAGGCTCTTGGTTATAGTATAGTTCAGGGGTCAGCAACCTTTACCACTGAAAGAGCCACTTGGACCCGTTTCCCACAGAAAAGAAAACACTGGGAGCCGCAAAACCCGTTTGACATTTAAAATGAAATAACACTGCATACAACGTTTTGTTTTGCCTTTATGCTATGTATAAATAAACTATGATGTGTTGCATTTATGAAATTGATGAACTCCTGCAGAGAAAACGAAATTACATTTCTGCATGCAACAAAAACATTTTGAACTCCGAAAAAAAGACGTTGGGTTGAAGGTTACTTTTAAGTAAAATACTCAACGTCTATTTGAGTCCTTCTTGTATTTATGAAAAACGCCAAACTTAAATTTGCCGCCAGCAGCAAACCAAAAATAACGTCAGCCAGCTGTCAACCTGAAAAATAAAAGGACTATTTCACTGAACAATGAAAACATATGAATATACGTAAAATAATACGCAATTAAAATATTTATCATACTTCTTCAGGTTGACTCACACCTGACAATGCAGTCGTATTCAGTAGGGATGGATCGATGCTTAGGGGAGTGACCGGGAAGGATAATGTGTTTTTTTCCTCTCTGAACTCACAGAAGCGTTTCCCAAACGATGTTTGCATTGCGATGATTGCAGAATGTAAATACTCCGAATTTATCATGTCGTGACATTGTTTGAACTCTCTCAAATTGGGGAAGTGAGACAATGTGCCTTTCTGTAAATCTCTGGCAAGCAACGTCAACTTGCGCTCGAATGCAAAACATCCCCCAACATGTGCAGGGCTGTACGTCCTTACCCCGTTGAAGAGCTGTGTTCAGCGTGTTCAGGTGCGCTGTCATGTCTACCATGAAGTGTAGCTTTTCCAGCCACTCTGGCTGTTCCAGCTCAGGAAAGTTGAGCCCTTTGCTGCCCAGGAAAGTTTTCACTTCTTCCAGACGCGCGACAAAGCGTTTCAGCACCTCCCCTCTGGACAGCCAGCGATAAAAACACGTTGTAGCGGTTGCTACACGCAGTCAGTAAACTGCAGTCAAAGATAGCTTTATTCGAACTAAACAGCCTTGCTTTTAAGCCTCCCTCAACCCGCCCCCCATGGGCGCGGATGCTGCAAAAGACACGTACTCACAAACCCCCGTAGGCTATCTCCCTTAGCCTGAACGCTGGCTAATTGTGAGCCGGTTCGGATGTGTCAGGAAATGGGTCGCCCGCCACAACGTCTTATTTAGATTGTACAAGATCACCATAATCTTCAAATTTAGATTTACATTTCAAAAACTAACAAACTAACATAAAAAACATATTAATTAAATACTGACCATGTAGCGGTGTGCTACACGCAGCGCTAAAATTACGACACGGAGTCGGTAACTGCAGTCGAAGGAAAAAAACTTTATTCGAAATCTTCAGCCTCACTTTTAAGCCTCCCTCAACCTGCCCCCCCCCCCCATGGCGCAGAGGTTCCAAAGCTCTGTGCTCGCAAACCCCCGTAGGCTATCTTATTGTGAGTCGGTTCGGATGTGCCAGGAAAAGGGTCGCCACAACCAATTATTTCCCAAAGCAACAGGGAGCCGCAGCACAGACCTAAAAGAGCCACATGTGGCTCCGGAGCCGCGGGTTGCCGACCCCCGGTATAGTTGAAGCCTGCTTGAAGCAGGAGTGTACCTCACACCGCTGAAATGAGAGGTTAAATATCTCAGTGAACACTGCAGCTAGTCGATTGGCACACGTCTCTAGTTGATTCGTCCTCCTGAAGGCTGCTTGCACATTTGCCTCAGAAGATTATTGGGTGCTGCAGAAGTTCGTGATGGATCCTCTATGTTTGGACTGTCAGAGCGAGCATAGGAGGTATTGAGCTCATCTGGAAGCAAAGCCTTTCTGTGTCTATGTCGTTCGATCAAACTTTATAACCTTAACTAGAGTCTTAGTTATCCAACTGTCACTCATATTCAAGTGAACTCCACCCCAAGACAACATCTCCTTTGTTCTGCAACACTGCTGCCAATTTCCCATAAAACAAAACCCACTTCTCTCTCAAAACATCTTTGTTTACTTCCCACATACTACAGCTGTACCAACACATCTAAACTGCCATGCCTCTATGAGAATATTTATTTAATGTGATCACTTTATTTAATTTTGTTCCTGCTTGGGCAGGATTCTGACTTAGAGGTGTGCTTATTAATTTGGACAGTTGTTTTATTCCAAGCAAGCACCTGCACCAAACGTCCAAACCTGCGATTCCTCTCAAACTGAGCAGGATTACTAATAGCAATAACACACCCTCAGCGATACAATGGTCTAGTTCCAGCTTATGCTCCCAATTAATGGGTGAACAACCCAGTGTTTAACAAACTCTGAAGGCACAAGAGACCATAGATGCTGGAATCCAGAATCAAACTGCTGCAGGAACTCAACGGGTAATACGACATCTTTCAGTCTCAATCTGAAATACCTTACTGACATTGAGATTCAGCTTCGGAATACTTTGACCTGGATCAGGATCCCAACCTGAAATATCGACAACCCCATTCCCTCCACAGACGCTGTTTGACCTGCTGATTACTTCCAGTAGACCATAAGAGAAAGGAGCAGAATCAGGCCATTTAGCCCATCGAGTCTGCTCTGCTCATCATGGCTGATCCAATTTCCTTCTCAGCTTCCATCTCCTGCCTTCTCCCCATATCTCTACAAGCCCTGACCAATCAAGAATCTGCCTTAAATATACATAAAGACTTGGCCTCCACAGCGGCCTGTGGCAAAGAATTCCACAGATTCACCACTCCTTGGCTAAAGAAATTCCTCCTCATCTTCTTTCCGAAAGGATGCCCCTTTATTCTGAGGCTGTGTCCTCTGGTGTTAGACTTTTCCATCATAGGAAACATCCTCTCCACATCCACTCAATCAAGGCCTTTCACCATTTGGTAGGTTTCAATGAGGTCATCCCTCATTCTTCTGAATTCCAGTGAATGCAGACCCAAAGCCATCAAACACTCTTCATTTGACAAGCCATTCAATCCTGGAATAATTTTTGTGAACCTCCTTTAAACCCTCTCCAGTTTCAGCTTATCCTTTCTAAGATAAGGGGCATAAAACTGCTCACAATACTCCAAGTGAGGCCTCGCCAGTTCTTTATAAAGTATCAACATTACATCCTTGCTTTTATATTCTAGACTTCTTGAAACTAATGCTAGAATCACATTTGCCTTCCTCACCACAGACTCAACCTGCAAATTAATTAGGAAATCTGGCACAAGGACTCCCAAGTCCCTTTGCACCTCAGTTTTTTGTATTTTCTCTCCAGTTAGAAAATAGTCAACACTTTCATTTCTTCTATCAAAATGTATGACCATATACTTTCTGATGCTATATTCCATCTGTCATTTCTTTGCCCGTTCTCATAGCAAAAGGATTTGAGTACAGGAGCAGGGAGGTTCTACTACAGTTGTACAAGGCCTTGGTGAGACCACACCTAGAATATTGTGTGCAGTTTTGGTCCCCTAATCTTAGGAAAGACATTCTAGCCATAGAGGGAGTACAGAGAAGGTTCACTAGATTGATTTCTGGGATGGCAGGACTTTCATATGAAGAAAGACTGGATCGACTAGGCTTATACTCACTGGAATTTAGAAGATTGAGGGGGGATCTTATTGAAACGTATAAAATTCTAAAGGGATTGGACAGGCTAGATGCAGGAAGATTGTTTCCAATGTTGGGGAAGTCCAGAACGAGGGGTCACAGTTTAAGGATAATGGGGAATCCTTTTAGGACCAAGATGAGGAAAAACCTCTTCACACAGAGAGTGGTGAATCTGTGGAATTCTCTGCCACAGGAAACAGTTGAGGCCAGTTCATTGGCTATATTTAAGAGGAAGTTAGATATGGCCCTTGTGGCTAAAGGGATCAGGGAGTATGGAGAGAAAGCAGGTACAGGGTTCTGAGTTGGATGATCAGCCATGATCATACTGAATGGCAGTGCAGGCTCGAAGAGCTAAATGGCCTACTCCTGCACCTATTTTCTATATTCTATATAAATCTGTCTAAGTCCTTCTGTAGCTTCTCTACTTCCTCAAAACTACCTGCTCTTCCACCTATCTTCATATCGTCTGTAAACTTTACAACAAAGCCATCAATTCCACCATCCAAATTATTGACATATATGTAAGAAGTATCGGTCCTATCACAGGTCTCTGAGGAGCATCACTAGCAACCAGCAGCCAACCAGAAAAGGTTCCCTTCATTCCCACTCTTTGTCTATTGCTAATCAGCCACTGCTTTATTCATGCTGGAATCTTTCTTGTCAGTCCATGGGTTCATAGCTTCTTAAGCAGCCTCATATATGGCATCTTTTCAAAGGTCTTCTGAAAATCCTAGCACGTAACATCAACTGATTCTCCTTTTCCTATCCTGCTTGTTATTTCTTCAAAGAATTCCAACAGATATGTCAGGAAAGATTTTTGCTTGAGGAAACCATGCTGACTACAGCTTATTTCATCACATGCCTCCAAGTACCCTGAGATCTCATCCTTAATAATCAACTCCAACACCTTCCCAACCACTGAGGTCAGACTAACTAGCTTTTCTCCTCTCTCCTTTATTGAAGAGTGAGGTGACATTTGCAATTTTCTAGTCTTCTGGAACCATTCCAGAATCAAGTGATTCTTGAAAGATCATTACTAATGCCTCCACAATCTCTTTAGCCACCTCTTTCAGAACCCTGGTGTATACACCATCTGGTCAAAGAGACTTACCTACCTTCAGAAATTTCAGTTTCCCAAGAACCTCCTCTCTAGTAATGGTAACTTCACACACTTCACGACCCCTGACATCTGGAACTTCCAGCTTTTTGCTAGTGTCTTCCACAGTGAAGACTGATGCAAAATACTTATTCAATTCATCTTTCATTTCCTTGTCCCCCATTACTACCTCTCCAGCATTGTTCTCCAGCAGTCTGATATCCACTCTCACCTTTCTATGTATTTGAAGAAACTTTTGATATCCTCTTTAATACTACTGACTAGCTTACTTTTGTATTCCATCTTTACCTTCTTAATGACTCTTTTAGTTATCTTCTTTTGGTTTTTTAAAAAAAATTCCCAGTTCACTAACTTCCAACTAATTTTTACTCTATTATATATCCTCTCTTTGGCTTTTATGTTGGCTTTGACTTCTCTTAGTAGCCATGTTTGTGTCATTTTGCCTTTAGAATACTACTTCTTTGGGATGTATATATCCTGTGCCTTCTGAATTGCTTCTAGAAATTCCAGTCATTGCCGCTCTGCCATCATCCCTGCCAGTGTTCTTTTCCAATAATTTCTGGCCAACTCCTCTATCATGTCTCTGTAATTCCCTTTACTTCACTGTAATGCTGATACATCTGACTTTAGCTTCTCCTTCTTAAATTGCAGGGAGAATTTGATTATATTATGATGAATTACCCCTAAGGGTTATTTTATCTTAAGCTCTCTAATCAATTCTGGTTCATTGCACAACACCTAATCCAGAATAGATCCCTAGAGGGTCAACCATGAGCTGCTCTAAAAAGCCACCTCTTGGTACTCTAAGAATCCCTCTTCTGGAATCCAGCACCAACCTGATTTTCCCAATTTACCTGCATATAGAAATCTCCCATGACTATAGTAACATTGCCCTTTTGGCATGCATTTTCTACCTCCCATTGTAATTTGTAGAGCACATCTTTACTACTGGTTGGGGGACTGTATACAACTCCCATTAGGGTTTTTTCACCCTTGCTGTTCCGTAGCCCTATCCAAAATGATTCAACACCTTCCGACCCTATGTCACCTCTTTCTAATGATTTGATTTCATTTTTACCAACAGAGCAACACCACCCCCTCTGCCTTCCTGCCTGTCCTTTCAATATAATGTGTATCCTTGGACATTAATGTCCCAACTGTATTTTTCTTTCAGCCGTGATTCAGAGACGCCTATAACATCATACCTGCCAATCTGCAACTATGCTGCAAGTTCATCTACCTTATTCCGAATACTGCATGCATTCAGATACAACACCTTCAGTCCTTTATTCACCCTTTTTGATTTTGTCCACCTTTTACATTGCAACTTGTGCTGTTGACTGCAACTTTGCCCTATCAACAGCTTCTCCTCACTACACATTGCCTCTTTGTAAACCAGCTACCTCATCTTCAGCACTATTATCCGCCTTTCCTCCGATACTCCTTGCATTGAGATACAGGCAGCTCAGGACATGAGTCACACCATGCTCAACCTTTTGATTCCTGACTTTGTCTGAGGTCTTACCGACATCTCTCCATCTTACTCCACAACCTCTCCACTAACTGTTCTGACAGTCTGGTTCCCATCCCCCTGAAACTCTAGTTTAAACCTCGCAATGCAGCCTTAACAAACCTTCCTGCTAGGATATTAGTCCCCCTTCAGCTCAGGTGTAAACTGTCCCTTCCTGTACAGGTCCCACCTTCCCTGGAAGAGAGCCCAATGATCCAAAAATCTTATGCCCTCCCTCCTACTCCAACTCCGTAGCCACATATTAAACTGTATAGTCTTTTTAGTCCTGGCCTCACTCGCACAAGGTACAGGCAGCAAACTTGAGATCACAACCTTGGAGGTCTTGCCTGTTAACTCCCTGAACTCCCAATGCAGAACCTCGTCACTCATCCTACATGGACCACGACTTCTGGCTGGGAGTCTCTCTCCCACTTAAGAATGCTGAGGACTCGATGCAAGATATCTCGGACCCTAGCACCCAGGAGGCAACATACCATCCTAGAACCTTGTTCTTGCCTAGAGAACCTCCAGTCCATTCCCCTAGCTCAGGGGTCAGCAACCTTTACCACTGAAAGACCCACTTGGATCCGTTTCCCACAGAAAAGAAAACACTGGGAGCCGCAAAACCCGTTTGACATTTAAAATGAAATAACACTGCATACAACGTTTTGTTTGATGAACTCCTGCAGAGAAAACAAAATTACATTTCTGCATGCAACAAAAACATTTTGAACTCCGAAAAAAAGACGTTGGGTTGAAGGTTACTTTTAAGTAAAATACTCAATGTCTATTTGAGTCCTTCTTGTATTTATGAAAAATGCCAAACTTAAATTTGCCGCCAGCAGCAAACCAAAAATAACGTCAGCCAGCTGTCAACCTGAAAAATAAAAGGACTATTTCACTGAACAATGAAAACATATGAATATACGTAAAATAATAGGCAATTAAAATATTTATCATACTTGGTCAGGTTGACTCACACCTGCCAATGCAGTCGTATTCAGTAGGGATGGATCGATGCTTAGGGGAGTGACTGGGAAGGATAATGTGTTTTTTCCCTCTCTGAACTCACAGAAGCGTTTCCCAAATGATGTTTGCATTGCGATGATTGCAGAATGTAAATACTCCGAATTTATCATGTCGTGACCTTGTTTGAACTCTCTCAAATTGGGGAAGTGAGACAATGTGCCTTTCTGTAAATCTCTGGCAAGCACTGTCAACTTGCACTCGAATGCCAAAACATCCTCCAACATGTTTAGGGCTGTGCGTCCTTACCCCTGAAGAGCTGTGTTCAGCGTGTTCAGGTGCGCTGTCATGTCTACCATGAAGTGTAGCTTTTACAGCCACTCTGGCTGTTCCAGCTCAGGAAAGGTGAGCCCTTTGCTGCCCAGGAAAGTTTTCACTTCTTCCAGACACGCGACAAAGCGTTTCAGCACCTCCCCTCTGGACAGCCAGCGATAAAAACACGTTGTAGCGGTGTGCTACACGCAGTCAGTAAACTGCAGTCAAAGATAGCTTTATTCGAACTAAACAGCCTTGCTTTTAAGCCTCCCTCAACCCGCCCCCCATGGGCGCGGATGCTGCAAAAGACACGTACTCACAAACCCCCGTAGGCTATCTCCCTTAGCCTGAATGCTGGCTAATTGTGAGCCAGTTCGGATGTGTCAGGAAATGGTTCGCCACAACGTCTTATTTAGATTGTACAAGATCACCATAATCTTCAAATTTAGAATTACATTTCAAAAACTAACAAACTAACATAAAATACATTTTAATTAAATACTGACCAATTATTTCCCAAAGCAACAGGGAGCTGCAACACAGACGTAAAAGAGCCACATGTGGCTCCGGAGCCGCGGGTTGCTGACCCCCGCCCTAGCTAATGAATCCCCTATCACCAGAGCATGCCTCTTCTCCCCTCTTCCCTTCTGAGTCACAGAGGCAGACACAGCTCCAGAGTGTCACCCACTGTGTCTTTCTTCTCAACACACACAAAATGCTGGAGGAACTCAGCAGGCCAGGCAGCATTTATATAAAAAAAAGAATACATTAGATGTTCCGGGCCAAAAACCCTTCAGCAGGACTGGAGAAAGCAAGCTGAGGAGTAGATTTAAAAGGTGGGTGGGAGGGGAGAGAGAAACGCAGGGAGACAGATGAAATGAAGAGCTGGGGAGCTGACTGGTGAACGAAATACAAGGCTGGAGAAGGGTGAGTCTGATAGAAGAGGACAGTAAAAAGGAAGAAAGAAAAGGGGGAGGAGTACCAGAGCAAGGAGATGAGGTGAGAGAGGAAAAAGGTTGTTTGGAATGATAAAGGGGTGGACGACATTATTCCAAGTTTGAGAAATTGATCAGGTTGGCAGTTATCCGGATAGAATACAAGGTGTTGTTCCTCCAACCTGAGTGTGACCTCATCACAACAGTGGAGGAGACCATGGATGGACATATCAGAAAGGGAATGGGAAGTGGAATTAAAGCGGGCGACCACTGGGAGATCTCGCTTTTTCTGGCGGACTGAGCATAGGTGCTCGGTGAAGTGGTCTCCCAGTCTATGTCAGGTCTCACTGATATACGAGAGGCCACACTGACATCACTGGTCACAGTGGATGACCCCAACAGACTCACAGGTGAAGTGTCGCCTCACCTGGAAGGACTGTTTGCGGCCCTGAATGGTAGGGAGGGAGGAGGTGTAGGGGCAGGTGTAGCACTTGTTCCACCTGAAAGGATATGTGCCAGGAGGGAGATTACTGGTGAGGGACAAATGGACAAGGGAGCGAACCCTGCGGAAAGCAGAAAGTGGAAGTGAAGAAAAGATGCGCTTGGTGGTGGGATCCCAATGGAGATGGCGCAAGTTTTGGAGAATTATGTGCTGGAATTGGTGGGGTGGTAGGTGAGGACAAGAGGAACCCTGTTCCTGGTAGGGTGGTGGGAGGATGGGGTAAGAGCTAGCGTGTGCAAAATGGAAGAGGTGCGGTTGAGGGCAGCGTTGATGGTGGAGGAAGGGAAGCCCCTTCCTTTGAAGAAGGAGGACATCTCCTTCGTTCTCTGTTGGGTCATTCCCCCCTCCCCAACAGTATCCAAAGTAATTTACTATTTGCACCAGATCCCAGGACCTTTAGTTTCTTTTGTCCCTATTGACATGCATCAAATTACCTTTCTCCAGACTTCGCTGAGCATTCAGTTAAGTAGTTCACACCGTCTCACTCTGGCTTCTGCCCCCTTCCTTTCCAGTCCTAATGAAGGGTCTCAGCCCAAAACATCACCTGGTTACTTTCCCCTCCATAGATGCTGCCTGACTTGCTGAGTTCATCCAGCATATTGTGTATGTTGCTCAGGATTTCCAGCATCTGCTGAACCTCTTGTGGTTGGGTACTCTGTAGATCAGTCCTGATCTGGAAGCCTGGATGGACCAGTGTTTTTCTGCCAAAGACAGTATAAAGGAGACCTGCTGGTACCATTTCTCTTTAAGTTTTGCCAACAGATTTACACCAAGCGCCCATCAAATCCATCAGCTCTGCATCTAATATCCTTCTGATTACCAGGCAGTGCAGATCACTAAGTATTAGTCAAGGCATGAAAGGGCTTCTAGGAGTCCAAGGCAGTTGAATAGGAGCAGGATGTTTTTTAAAAATCCTGTAAATCTGAAATAAAAACAGAAAATAACATCGTAAGACATAGGAGCAGAATTAGGCCATTCAGCCCAGCAAGTCTACTCTGCCATTCTATCATGGCTGATGTATTATCCCTCTCAACTACATTCTACTGCTTTGCCCAGACACACTTACTAATCAAGAACCTATCAACCTTTGCTTTAAATATACCCGATGATCTGGCCTGCACAGCCAGTTGTGGCAATGAGTTTCATAGATTTTCCACCATCTGGCTAAAGAAATTCCTGCTCATCCCTGTTCTAAAGGGACACCATCTACTCTGGTGCTGGACTCTTCCACCATAAGAAACACACTCTCCATGTCCACTCTGTCTTGTTCTTTCAATAATCAATAGGTTTCAATAAGATCGTCCTTGATTCTTCAAAACTCTGGTGAGTTCAGGTCCAGAGCCATCAAATGCTCCTCATTTATTAACCCCTTCATCCCTGGGATCATTCTGTGATCCTCCTCTGGATCCTCTCCAAGGTCAGCACATCCTTTTTTAGATAAAGGTCCCAAAACTGCTCACAATACCCTGACTGGTGCGGTCTGACTAACGCTTTATAAGGCCTCAGCCCTACGTCCTTGCTTTTATGTTCTAGTTCTCTCAAAATGAATGGTAACTTTACAGTTGCCTTCCTTTCCACTGACTCTTCCTGCAAGTTAACCTTCAGGGAATCCTGCAGGAGCTCACAAGTGTCTTTGCATCTCTGATTTCTGAATTTCCTCTGTTTAGAAAATAGTCCACACCTTTATTCCGCCTACCAAAGTGCATAATCATACACTTCACTCCATTATATTCAATCTGACACTTCTTTGCTCATTCTCCTCATCTGTCCAAGTCTTTCTGCAGCCTCTTTGTTTCCTCAATACTACCTGCTCCTCCACCTATTGTTTCATCCTCAAACTTGACTACAAAGCCATTGATTCCATCATCCAAATCACTGACATAGAACATGAAAAGAAGTGGTCCCAACACCGACTCCTTTGGAAAACAGGTAGTCACCAGCAGAAAAGCACAATCAGAAAAGGCCCCCTTTATTCCCACTCTTTGCCACCTGCCAGTCAGCCAGTCTCTATCCACGCTAATATCTCTCCTGTAATACCATGGGTCTTCTCTTGTTAAGCAGCCACATGTGTGGCACTTTGTCAAAGGCCTTCTGAAAATCCAGGTGAACAACATCCACTGACTCTCCTTTGTCCATTCTGCCTGTTATTTCCTCAAAGAATCCCAACAGATCTGTCAGGCAAGATTTTCCATCAAGGAAACCATGCTGACGTTAGTCTATTTTACCATGTGCCTCCAAGTACTCTGAAACCTCATCTTTAATAAGGGACTCCAACATCCTTCCCAACCGCTGAGGTCAGACTAACTGGCCTACAATTTCCTGTCTTCTGCCTCCTTCCCTCCTTAAAGAGCAGAGTTGCATTTTCAATTTTCCAATCCTCTGGAACCATTCTGTAATCTAGTGAAAGATCATTACTAATGCCTCCACTATCTCTTCAGCTACATCTTTCAGAAACCTGGGTTTTAGTCCATATGGTCCAGGTGACTTACTCTCAGTGGCCACTTTATTAGGTACAGGAGGTACAACGTTTGATATGTTGTGTGTTCACAGAGGCTTTTCAGCACACCACTGTTGTAACGTGTGGCTATTTGAGTTACACTCGCCTTCCTGTCAGCTTGAACCAGTCAGGCCGTTCTCTTCTGACCTCTCACATTAACGGCATGTTAGTGAGTTGTGGGCATGTTATGTTGGCTCTTGCAGGCTGCCCCCAGTACAATCCCACTGACTTGATTTGATGCAAAATAACACATTTCACTGTATGTTTCGATGCACGTGTGACAAATGAAGCTAACCTTTAATCTTTCCCTTTTTAGATTATTTTGTGGAGATGTTTATAGAACCCAGAAGGAAGCTATAAATAGTTGACTAGGTGATAAAATATTACAAATGTACGTCTGACTTCTAATAACTCCAGGGGTTGTCTCCCAACAACTTCACTGTTTGCAGGGGTTATTAACAATTGAAAATATTGCGAGCATGATGATTAAAGAAGCAAGTAATACTGGTTGTTTTGGGGAAAAAGACACTTTGTAATTGGGCACATGAAAACAGGCCACTTTAACGTTGAGAAATGCAAAATTAAAGCTTTCAGATGCTAAGAACAGTACATATAATTACACAGTGAGAACTGTATTGTTAATTAACGTGCGGCAGGAAAAGAATTAGGGTGTGCTTGTTAACCATGCGTTGCTCACCAGTTATTGCCAAAACAAATAGCATGCACAAGTGCCTAGTTGACACTTGGGATATGTGTTCAAAGGGTAATTAAAAATGCAATTTTTATTTCCTTCTGCATGATAATGTATGCACTATGAAATACCACATAAAACGAATGCACTTTTCTTGTATTGATGGAATAAGGGATTGCCAGGCGGATATCAAAGTGGAAATGGTCTGTACTTGGTCCGGTGCTGGGCTTGTGACAACAAATCTCATAGAGGTTGCACTGGCTTTGGAAGCCATGTGGGGCAATCGGAATGATTTATTTTATTTATTGGAATCGAACTTCCTGCCCTTTCACCTTTCAGTGCCACCAAGCATTCCCCCCCCCCCCATTTAATGCCCTACAACCCCCCGCTCCCTGATTTAATCCTTGCCTAATCAGGCCGGACAATTTACAGTGACCAATCAACCTACCCAGCCGGACTGTGGGAGGAAAGCCATGTGGCCAAGGTACAAACTCCTTCCAGGCAGTGCGGGATTTGAACCCTGGAGCGCTTCTGCTGACCCACCGCGCTCCCGGTGCTGGAGCTCAACCGACAGGTTGCCTAAACACAGCTCTTGAGTTTGGAAGATTCAATGGCGATCTGATCAAGGTGATTACTGTGTGTATCAGAGCAGATGCGCTCTTCTCCTC
Source organism: Hypanus sabinus (assembly GCF_030144855.1). NCBI lineage: Eukaryota > Metazoa > Chordata > Chondrichthyes > Myliobatiformes > Dasyatidae > Hypanus > Hypanus sabinus. Next base: position 90,800,314 of record NC_082717.1, on the reverse strand, counting down.
ATCACCCGCGAACGCTGGATCAATAGAAGCCTTCTTCACTGAGATCTATAGACTTTTCTTCGGCGGGTTTATCAATGGATACGGAGTACAGTCCAGTAAATAAGGTTGAGTACCTCATGCAAAGAAATAAGAGCCAGGGTCTGAATTGCATCGATCAATTGACAACGTGAAATCCGCGGCTATCTCCACGCACCTAACATCACATTTAAATACAGATCTGCGCAATCCTTCATATGCACACATTGTTGCACTCAACTTGCATCAAAGCTGGCTACATTACAGAGACTGTCCACTTCAGTCACATCGGCACGGTCTTTATTTCCAGTTTCAAGCTACGAATTACTGTCATTTGAACTTAATATGGCTTGTTTTTCGCTACTGAAATGTTTGAACTGATGGAAATAGACCGATACTGAAACAGAAGTGTTCGTTTCGATGGTGCCAGTCAGGACAGCACGTTGCAAACACCTGCACGACCTGCAGCCAGCCTTTCATTACATCCAGAGCTGTCAAACAACGCTGGCGGTCATTAGGATTAGTTCCTACTGTACGTCCTTTTAAAAACACGAAGAAGCGTTTAAGAGGAAGGTACTCCACTCACAACTGATGATTTTTAAACCAGGGTGAAAATCTGTCATTGGGTCCGAGCGATCGTTGAACGGTCTGGATCTGAATCTTGCATTTTAGACGGAATGCACCAATGCCAGGAGAGTTCTATGCAGAAAATGGCAGTTTAATAAAAAACCTTGCTATTTTATCATTTGCAATCCCCCCTCCCCTCTTGCCTGCTGCTGAAGAGGCTGCAATCGCTGAGTTGGGAAGCGTGGTGCCGCCGAGCGGCCCCACGAGGGAATCCGGGCTGCGTTCCATTCCCGGAGAACGGCGACCGAAAACTACATCCCCCACAATACCCAGCAAACACCTCGTCTCATCCTGGCTCTCTATTGGCCGAAGTTTCGCCCTGGCGCCGCAGTCGGACCAATGGTGGCTGGCGATGGATTGGGAAGGGACGGGGCTTCCATCGGCCGGCTGCCAGCGCCGGGGAGAAAAGTGCCACGACTCCAAGGCGCGGGGGCTCACTTCGTCTGGTACATCGGCAGGGAGGGCGAGAGAGCGAGCAGGCGGGGAAAGAAAGGGGCTAGAAGGGTACAAAAATACAGGGAAGCTCCTCTCGCGCGGCCACCGCTGCTCAACAGCTGTACTGAACACCCCAGGAGGCAGAGGGAGATTCGAGGTTTGATCACGTTTGAGGTAGGAAGGCTTTATTGAGAATAATGCAGGCATTGTGCCCTTTCGACAGGGTTAGGGGGATATTGGCTTGTTAGGGGCACTACTGCACTCCCCTCCCGTCTCTGTGTCTTCACCCCCACAGCCTTGACTTTGGCTATATCGCTGATGATAACGATTTATTTTCTTTCTTTTAAGTGCACAATGCATACGTGTGCCGCTGGAGAGGTTGGCAGAGTAAACTGTGCCTTGTGTTATTTTTTTTCGGGGGGGGGGGTTAAATTTTAAAAATGGATTTTAAAAGTATTTCGAACAGAACTCGGATTAAGTTTGTTGGTGTATGGTTTAAGGAGAAGACCTGTCAATGGGTCAGATCAACTGTGTGTGCAACAGTTTTAAGAAGTAACTTTAAATGCATCTGATTTTTTTTTTTGAAAGGGTGGGGAATTGAGACGATACTGTAACTGACTTTTAAAGTTGAACAGATATTTTTGTTAAAACCTGGAGCTTTGATTCTCTCCCCCCGCCAAGATAAACGTTGCATGTTTGTAAGGTTGTGCATCACAGGTATTTTAATCAACACTGAAGAATTAAATTGGGACTTTTCAGAGAGCTAAAACTTGTCCTTTCTGAAGTACCGATTTTTGCAGGACTTTTCTCCTGTTTGGTTAATGTTTACCTTGCCAAAAAAAGAGGACATACACAGTGTGATACTCTGCACAATTTTTAACGAAGTGTTTTCATCCATGGCTGAAAATTGCAGTTTCAGTTTATGTTTTAGACCACAATAAATATGACGGGTGGTGAATTATAGACAATACCAATAAATCTAGAGGAGAAAACGAGGGTGGGGGGGGGGGGGAAGGGATTGGATCCGAAGCAGCATTTAGTGAGGAAAAGTTTCCTTCTGAATGCTTCAGAGAAATTACATTATGGCGAAAGCATCGGGCAGTGTTTTCACTGTAATAAGAATGGTTTTCCATCTGGAAACTGTAGGTTTAGAGGAAACTAGGACTGAACTTTGAGTGTGAAAAAGTGCGTCCTAGTAAAAGATGCTAAAAACTTTCCTTAGTAAAAATCTGACATTCCTTTTTAAAAAAAAGCCTTATTGAGAATAATCTTTCATTCACTATTGGCACATTAAGAATAAATACATTTCCACGAATGTATTTACACTTTATTAGATTGTCTCTCTGATTTTTTTTTAAACAAGTAAAGACGTTATGCAGAGCCTGTATTAGCAGCTAACGGTTTGCGAGGGGGGCAGACTGAGGAATGTGTGTACACGTTGGCTCCCTGAAACACTGAGGATCCGGCACTGAAATCTGACCACTCAGGAACTGCCTCATCTTACTTATTACGGTGTCACTCGCCTCTAGCAAGAGAGGTACCGCGTGGTCCTAACGCCGGGATTAGATATCAGTCCCTGCTCACTGTAACTGTTAGCAGAAGTCCAATTTTTTGGTGTGGCATGGAGATGAGGCGAAGCAGAATTTTATCACATGGTCTCCTGTAATAAGTTTTTTGTGTGAGTGTGATTGCACAACTAATTTCCTTAGTAAAAGTAAAGGTGCTGTTTGATTTAATTCGACTCTTTAAAAATTATTTTGGTACTTTTCATTGGTTTTTACCTGGCAAACCAGCAGGATTCTGCGTTATCCTGTCTTTTATTCTATGCCTTGACAATTTGCAAACCCCTTGGAGCCTCTGTGAGTGACGGTAACTCCATTGCATGTTGATCTCATCGTGTTATACAGGCCATTCGGCCCAACAAGCCCATGCCAACCATCAACCAGTCATTTGCACTAATCCTACATCATTCAGAATTTTTATCCCTGCATCTGCCCCCCCACAATTCTACCCCTTCACTACACACCAGGGGCAATTTTCATTGGGCAGTTAACCTACCAATCTGCATGTCTTTGTAATGTGGCAGGAAACAGAGGTCACAGGGAAATATGCTAATTCCACCCAGGGCACACCCGAGGCCAGGGTCGAACCAGGATCCCTGACCCCGTCAGGGAGTCACTCCACTAGCTCTGCCACTCCATTGGCCCTGAATGAAAAATATCCTTCGGCACTGAGAAAAGGATCCCAGAAATAACAGGGATGAGTGATGGCTCTGGGTCTGTACTTGCTGGAGTTTAGAAGACTGAGTCAGGGGGAAGAACCTCACTGAAACCTCACTATTGAATATTGAAAGACCCAAATAAAGTGGATGTGGAGAGGATGCTTCCTTTTGGAGGAGTCTAGGACCAGAGGGCACAACCTCAGAATTGAAGGATGTCCCTTCAGAACAGAGATGAGGAGGAATTTCTTTTACCAGAGGGTGGTGAATCTGGAATTCATTGCCACACATGGCTGTGAAGGCCAAGTTATTGGGAATATTTAAAGCACAGGTTGATTAGAAGGGGCATCAGTTGTGGGGAGAGGGCAGGAGCATGATGTTGGGAGGGATAATAAATCAGCCATGATGGGGGGTGGGGAAATCGAGAAGTCAATTTAACATCTGTGGAAAGAAACTTGGGGAAAGGGAGGATTGTTGGAACACAAATGTAGTTATGGGGAACTGTTCTGGAGGGTGGGAGATTGACCCTGGGGCCCTGAGTCTGATTGCTGCTTCGATGTATTGTCCTTCCTGTTTGCTAACAGAGGATGGACTTGAAGAAACCCCATTTCTCACCTCCATCATTTCATGGAACAACTAGCACAGAAGTTAAGATGTTCACCACCTGATCTTGCACTGAATAATATGGTTAAATCATTAAATGTATTTCCTGGTCCCCTACCGTTTATAAAGAATTCCTTTATATCAATTCCAGGGCATACCGCAGGCAAATATTTTTAAAAGTAAGAAAATATCTTCTGTACTCTTTCCGCAGAGCCATTCTTTTCTTTGCACTGAAGTTCAAAGTAAATTTATTATCAAAGTACGTATGTGTCACCAAATACTACCTTGAGATTCACTTTCTTCAGGCATTCCCTGTAGAACAAAGAAATACAATAGAATCGATGAAAAGCTGCACACAGAGATGGACAATGAGCAAAAGAAGACAAACTCTGCAAATAATTAAAAAAAGTACTGAGAACGTGAGATGTGGGGTCCTTGAAAGTGAGTCCAATAGATAGTGGAATCAGTTCAGAGTTGAGATCAAAGTTATCCACCCCAGCTGGTTTTCCAGCCTGCAGAGTTCTAATTGTACGGCAAAATAACAATCTACATGGCTCACAAAACTCCAGTTAGATTTTGTAGAGCTTCCAAAATATCTTTTCAGCTTTATTTATTTAGCAATACAGCTCGGAGTAGGCTCCTTAAGTCACGCTGCCCCAGCAACCCCCGATTAACCCTAACCTACTCATGGGACAACTTACAATGACCAGTTCCCCTCCCCGGTACGTCATTGGACTGTGGGAGGAAACCGAATCACCCAGGGAAAACCAATGCATTCCACAAAGAGGATGCATAGACTTCAGTTTGAATGGTGCCGGAAGTGAACTCTGAACTCTGGATTGCCCTGAGCTGTAATCACATGACACTGTTGTGGCACTTAGTGAAAAGCAAGTTCCCCGCTTCATGGCAAATGAAATATCTTTCAGGAGCTTCAGACTTTTGAATCCAGTTTGCAACCGAGATATATCTTTGTAGTTCAGTCACTGATGCCAAGCAGGGAAAACCCCAGTCAGTTGCAACTTTTGTTAAGAGTAGTTAAAAGACTCCTGCTCTATAACATGCCATCATTTTGTATGGACCTGAGAGGGTGGTTAGGGAGTCTTGGAGAAGTAATGGCTAGGTGTACTAAATCAACCCTTAGCAGAGAGACTACAGAGATTAGCCATGTTTGTCACATGCACACTGCAACGTAGTGAAAAGTACCATTTGTTGTCACATCAAATCAGCAAAGATTGTGGTGTGAGCAGCCTGTGTATTGCCACACTCCCAGAGCCAACACTAACCCTAACCCGTACGTCTGTGTGAGGCGGTGGGAGGAAACCAGAGCACTAGGAGGAAACCCACACAATGTACAAATTCTTTAAAGGCAGCGATGGGAATTGAACCCTGATCTTACACACTGTAAAGTGATGTGCTAACCGCTGTGCCATTGTGTTGCCCATTTCACGTTCATATCAAAGCCTCTGGCCAGCAGGATGCAAGAAATTGATGCTTCCTTTTTTTCCTCATTTTTATTTGGGGATATAACACGGTAACATGTCCTTCCAGCCCAATGACCCCACGCAGCCCACATACACCTAACTAACCTACTAACCCCTGAGTTTTTGGGATGTGGGAGGAAACCCGAGCACCCGGAGGAAACCCACACAGTCACGGGGAGAATGTATCACCTGCTTAAAGACAGCGGCCGGAATTGAACCTCAGTCTGTATTCACTTGCACTGTGATTTCACTAACTGCTGTGCACTGTACAATACAGTGTGACACATGCACAATAGTGCAACCTAGGTTTCTGAACGCTGCAGCTGGCGTACTGAGAAAGAGGTTATTCCAAACCCCAGGCATTGCATTCACAGATGTCACTCAGGACAAACGTTGAGAGTAAACCTACCTGCATAGATGTCTAAGTCTGTTGAGAAGTGATTGGACCTGGCTGGAAGCCAAATTATGCAACTTAGCTTTTGGCTTGTTTGACGAAATAGCTTTGAAATTTGCTTTGTGCTTGTCTGATGAACTGCAATGGTGGTGCCTGTGGGTTAATTTAAAATATACCACGCTAAAGTTTGAAGTATATTTTGTTTTCAAAGTATGTATACATTATACAACCTTGAGATTCATCTCCTTACAGGCATCCACAAAGCAAAGAAACCCAAAAACAAACCCCATGCATATAAAAAAAGACTGCCTAACACCCAGTGTGCAGGGAATAAAGAAAAGCACATCATGCCCATAAGAAATTAAAAGAATAAAATATCAAAATTTCCGTCAGGTAAAAAAAACAATACTCTATGCACCACAAGCAGTCGGTGTTTCTGAACTGAAGTTCATGTAAAGAGTCCCATAGTTCAGCGCAGAGTGGAGTAGACGCTGTGGAGCAGCAATCTTAATTGGCCTGTATCCTGCGTTGGGCCCCGACACGACGTTTCTGACGCCTTGAGCTTTTCATTCTGGCCCGGCTTCATCTGAACTTCGGGGTCTGCTGCTTCAAGCAGCCATCTGAGCTGGCCCGTACCTCACCTTGGGCCTTGACACCTTGACCTTTTTTTTTAATCTGGCAAGGTGCTTAGGTCTCCGTACGAACAATAGGTTCTGCTGCTTGGCTATGTCAGACTTAGCCACTTTGCTTCAGCTGTAAATCTCCATCCACAGATCGTGTCCAGTCATGGCTGGTGCCTGGACCCCACGGCTTGGATTCCACCCGTGCTTGATCTTTCATGCTCTTCCACGCTCTTGGTGATGGGCCTGCTGCTGCTGCCTGTAAAGAGTTTGTATGTTCTCCCTGTGTCCGTGCGGGTTTCCCGATTGGTCATCGTAAATCATCCGGTGATTAGGCTAGGGTTAAACTGGAAGGGGGTTGCTGGGTGATGTGGCTGAAGGGTCATGCTGTATCTCAATCAATCCATAAATAAATAAAGATTCTGTCTCAGAAGTAAGGAGTTGCTCATTTGGGAATGAGATGAGAGGAAATTTTGTCACCACAAATATTTGGAATTCTCTACCCAAGAGTTTAATCAGGACTGAGATTGCTAGGCTTTGGAGTATTAAGAGGAACTATGGAAATGGGGTTAGTTCAGGAAGTGGCACAAAGACAAAAGGTCAGTCTTGTACTGCAGCACGGGGTTTGAATGACCTGCTGTTTCCAGTGTTCTCCTTTACACGATTGTTTAGTGCTTGCACATTGAGATTAATAGCTTGGTTGAGGGTCTTTCTTGCAAAAATATCCATCAATAATAAATACGCAGGATAAAAGGAGGCTTGTCAATCCCTTGCACTGATCCAGTCATTTGGTTAAATCATGGCTGACGTGTCTCAGCCTGAAATGTCGGCTCTTTATTCCTTTCCATTGATGCTGCCTGACCTGCTGAGATCCTCCAGCAGTTTGTGTTCCTCTAGATTTCCAGCATCTGCAGAATCCTTTGTATTCACCACATATTTGCACATGGTTCTATACCTTCGATAGTTTGTATCTTGTCTTACCAAAGTTCATCGTTCTCTTACTTTAAGGTGTTTGCCTGGTTACAGCAGGTTTGGGAGAAGTTTCCCCACAGCTCTTTGGTCAAACTGCTTCCTGAAGTTATTCCTGTGTGATTTTAAGGAGGTCTGGACCTTACCTGAGAAAACATTCTCTCTGCCTTACAACTTTAGTTCAAAGTTCAAACTTATTATCGAAATGCATGGGAGAAGGAAACTGAAGGTCCATGAGCCAGTCTTCAACAGAGGGTTGGCAACTTTAAATTCCTCAGTGTTATTATTTTGGAGGACCTGTCCTGGGCCCAGCATGTGAGTGCAATTATGAAGAAAGCACTGCAGCACCTCTACTTAGGAGTTTGCAAAGGCTTGGCATGACATCTTAAAACTTTGACAAACTTTTATACAAGTGTAGCAGAGAGCATATTGACTGGCTGCATCACAGTCTGGTATGGAAATACCAATGCTTTGTATGGAAAATCCTATGGAAAGTAGTGGATACGGTGCAGTCCATTATGGTTAAAGTCTTCCCTCCCTCTGAGCACACCTACATGGAGCATTGCCATAGGCAGGCAGCATCCATCATCAAGGACCCCCACCAGCCAGGTCATGCTCTCTTCTCATTGCTGCCATCAGGAAGAAAGTACAGGAGCCTCAGGACTCACAGCATCAGGTTCAGGAACAATTATTTTCCCTCAACCATCAGGCTGTTGAAACGAAGGGGATGACTTTGGTTCTGTGGAATTCACAGGCAGCTGTGGAGGCCAAGTCTTTCTGTATGTTTAAGGCAGAGGTTGATTGGATTCCTGATTGGCAAGGACATGAAGGGATGTGGGGCAGAAAGCAGGAGATTGGGGCTGAGAGGAAAATTGGATCAGCCATGATGAAATGGTGGAGCAGATCCTATGTCACAAACCACTCAACTTCTCTTGCCCCATCATTGAAATGATTTTGTCTGCCATTTCCTATGATGGGACTTCAGTGAGTGGAAAGTAGCTTAAATTTCTTACCAGTACGGTTGTATTAGAAACATAGAAAATCTACAGCACAATGCAGGTCCTTCAGCCCACAAAGCTGTGCTGACCACGTCTTTACATTAGAAATTACTAGGGTTACCCATAGCCCTCTACTTTTCTAAACTCCATGTACCTATCCAGGAGTCTTTTAAGAAAGACCCTATCGTATCCGCCTCCACCACCGTTGCCAGCAGCCATTCCATGCACTCACCACTCTCTGCATTTAAAAAAAAATTACCCCTGACATCTCCTCTGTACCTACTTCCAAGCAACTTAAACCTGTGTCCTCTCATGCTAGCCATCTCAACCCTGGGGGAAAAAGCCTCTGATTATCCACACAATCAATGCCTCTCATCATCTTATATACCTCTATCAGGTCACCTCTCATCTTCCAAGGAGAAAAGGCCAAGTTCACTCAATCTATTCTCATAAGGCATGTTCCCCAATCCAGGCAACATCCTTGTAAATCTCCTCTGCACTCTCTCTATAGTATCCACATCCTTCCTGTAGTGAGGTGACCAGAACTGAGCACAGTATTCCCAAGTGGGGTCTGATCAGGCTCCAATATAGCTGCAACATTACCTCTGAGTTCTTAAACTCAATCCCACAATTGATGAAGGCCAATGCACCATATGCCTTCTTAACCACAGAGTGAACCTGCGTGGCAGCTTTGAGTGTCCTGTGGACTCGGACCCCAAGATCCCTCTGATTCTCCACACTGCCAAGAGTCTTATCATTAACACTATATTCTGCCATCATATTTGACCTACCAAAATGAACCACCTCACACTTACCTGGGTGTGCTATCATTGTTGATTTAAATCTGTTTTTCTGATTATGTCAGATACTTGCCTAGCAGCATGATGAACTGGTCAGTACTGGTTCCCTTCTGCTCTTGACTTTTACCTGAATGTTCTGACCTAGAGGTGAGTTACTGTCATTGAACCTATGCTGAGTGCTTTAGTTAATGTAGATAGCTGTGACTATTTGGACTCCCGCTCTTGGCTGTGCACGTAGCTTGGAAAATGCAACAGGGCTGTTAGTTACAACTTTGAGCAGTTGAGAGTAACACATGAAATACTGGAGAAACTGGCAGGTCAGGCAGCATTTATGGAAGTGAATAAACAGATGACATTTTGGACCAAGACCCTTCTTCAGGACTGGAAAGGAAGGGGCAGAAGCCAGAATGAGGTAGTAGGGGAAGGGCAAGGAGCTCAAGCTGGCAGGTAAAAAGTGAAACCAGGTGTGGGGGGGGGGTGAAGTGAGAAGCTGGGAAGTGATGGGTAAAGGGCTGAAGAAGAAGGAGTCTGATTGGAGAAGAAACCGTAAGGGAAAGGGGCAGCAGATGGAGGTGATGGACAGGCGAGGAGAAGAAAAAGGATGAGTGGAATGTCATAATGGGGAATAGAAGAAGTGAAGGGAGAGGAGAGAAAAATTACTTGAAGTTGGAGAAATTGATGATCGTGTAGTCAGCTTGGAGGCTACTCTGTTTTTGTGCCTTTTTACGAGGAAGGAATTTGTTGTTTGTGCTTTTCTGAGTTTAACACTTGTTAGCAAATGAGAAGGGGAGTGGGGTGTGTGAAAGGAAGTTTTGGGTTTATCCCAAAGGCTTGTACGATCCCAAAATACTTCCTAGCCAACAGAATACTGTAGTGGGAGGACGAGTCTTGGGATTGGTGGAGAAACCGGAGGTCCAGATTTCTTGTGCATACACTATCAGGCACAGGAGGTACCTCATTAAGTCTGTTCCCACAACCTCATGATGAGGCTTTTTCCTCGCTTTCAAGGATCTTCACCTCGCGATATTTATTGTTATTATTTGCTTTCTTGTAGTTGTGCAGTTTGTTGCCTTTTGCACACTGGCTGTTTGCCCTGTTAGTGGGGCCTTGCCTTGATATGGTTGTTGGATTTATTGAGTATGCCCACAAGAAAATTAATCTCAGGGTTGTAAATGGTGACATAAATGTACTTGGGTAATAAATTTGCTTTGAACTTTTACTGGCCAGGAGAGTCCTGCATGGGTGATGAGCCCACAAGAAACAGTTGGGGAGTATTTTTCATTCCAGCAACCCCTACTAAAAAGAAATCCTGTATTATACTCCCATCATTAAATTCAGCAGGTTGCATGTGCGACCACATCTCTGCACTAAGATACTGCAAGGATAGATTAGTCTCAGCCAAGTCTTTGCTGATACAAGGACAAAAGAGCTACATTTGTACAGCAACTTTGGAGTTCATGGCACCCTAAAGTGCTGAACAACATTGGGAAGCTTAGTTGCAAACCGTAATGTAGCTGCCACATATAGCAAGTTCAAAGTAAATTTATTATCAGTGTATGTATATGTTACAGTATATTATCTTTAGATTCATTTTCTCACTGGCCACTTACAGGACCTAAAACATTGACTACAACTTCACAAAAAAAACTTGTACATAAACAAAGGCTGACACTCAGTCAGTGAGCAAAAGAAGGGGAAAATATCCGAATAAAATAACGAGGACTAAAGTAGTAGCGAATCATTGAAAGTGAGTCTGTAGGTCACAGAATCAGTTTGGAGTCGCATTGATTGAAGTTATCCACGCTGGTTCAGTAGCCTGATGGCTATAAGGTAGCAACTGCTCCTGAACCTGCTGGTGTAGGAGCTAAGGGTCCTGTACAAGTTTGTGTTAGTGCCAGGCCGTGATGCAACCAGTCATGATTCTCTATAAAATTTGGCAGGTGTTTAAAGGACATATGCAAACTTGCAAGAAATTAAAAGTGCTGTAATGCTGTCTTTGTGTTGATGCTTGCTGGTCCCAGAACAGATCATCTGATTTGTTAATCCCAAGGAATTTAAAGCTACTAACTCTTCCCATCTCCGTTCTCTTAATGATGACTGGCTCATGGACCAACTGGCTTCTTCCTCCTGTAGTTGATAATTAGCTCTTTGAGTGAGAGGCTCTTGTACCACTCATCTGGATTCTCAGTCTCCTTCTTGTATGTCAATTTATTGGCGCCTTTGAGTCAGCCAACAGCAGTGGTGTCATCAGCAAACTTAAATGTGCACTGCTCTACTTACTTTATACTTACGATTGTGTGGCTAAGTACTTAGTTGCATGATCATAAGCATTCAGGGAGCTAAGCACACAACCTGTGGCGTACCTGTACTGGTTTATGAATGTGGAGGAGATGCTGCTAATCCATACTAACTGGAGGCTGCCAGCGAAGAAATCGAGGTTCCAGTTGGACAGGGAGATTCCGAGGCCTTCCGAGCCTTTGGAGTTTAGTGAAGGGTTTTGAGGAGATGGTAGTGTGGAATGCTGAGCTGTAGTCAATGAACAGCATCCTGATGTATGCATCTTCACCATCCAGATTTTCCATAGCTGAGTGAAGAGCCAATGAAATGGCATCTGCTGTTGACTTGTGATGCAAATTGGAGCGGATCCAAGTCACTTCTTGGGCCAGAGCTGATACGCTTTATGATCAATTTCTCAAAGCACTTCATCACTCTAGATATAAGTGCTACTGGGCAATAGTCATTGAGGCAGGTTACCACGTTCTCCTTGGGCACCGGTATAATTGAAGCCTGCTTGAAGTAGGTGGGTACCTCAGACTTCCAAAGTGAGAGGTCAAAGATATCAGTGATCACTCCAGTCAGTTATTCAGTACTCAGCCATGATGCCTGCATGTTGGCCTCAGAGAGACTGAGTTCACAGGGTTGTCAGACTGTGGGGCTCACGAGGGTGCCTCCATGTTCTGTCAGTCAAAGCAAGCAAAAAAGACATTGTTGCCTGGTCTTGGTTTGTAGGAGGTGATAGCATTAAGGTCCTGCCATGGTTGTTGAGCATCCCTCTCTGATTTTTGCATGTGAGATGGCTTTCTGGAGGTGTTACCTGCACCTCTTGTACTTCCCTGGGTGGCCAGTCCTGAATACCACTGATACGGCCTGCAGAAGATTGGGGACCTCTTGGTTCATTCAGGGCTTCTGGGTGGGGAAGACTCTGAATGATTTTGTGGAGACACACTCGTACACATACTTAATGAAATTGAGTCCAGGCAGTTTTTTTATTTTCATCATTGTGTTGGCCTAGACCAGTATTATCAAACAGTGCCATTTCTGTCCACCTGCGGAAGCTGAGGGAGCTCTTGTTTATCATTGCGTCCCAAAGAAATATAATTGAAGAGGAATTTCTTATTCTTGCAGGGTGGGTAGTTAGTGGCAATAGTTAACTGGTTTCAAAGCTGCTGAGTGTGGGAGAGGCAGCTGGTTCAGGTTCAGTTTTGGGATATGCCAGGGTGAAAGAAGAGATGAATGAGAATGGAAAGTGTTAATAAGAGTGGATCAATTGAAGCCATTGGTCTCTGATAACCCAGCTTGCAAAATGACATGTACAACTACACTCAGTCACCTAATTAGGTACAACTGTACGTCTTCTCTTTAATGCAATTATCTAATCAGCTAGTCAACTCAATGCATAAAAGCATGCAGGCATGATCAAGAGGTTCAGTTGTTTAGACCAAGCAAGTGGAAGAAATGTGATCTAAGTGACTTTGACCATGGAACAATTGTTGGTGCCAGACAGGGTGGTTTGAGTGTCTCAGAAACTGCTGATCTCCTGGGATTTTTACGTACAACAGTATCTAAAGCAGAGTATCTCATCCAGGGTTCTGTGACAGATTGCTAGGAGTTCCATGATATTTCATGATTTGAAATAAAATTAACATCTTTTTTTGAACTGAGGTGATGCTAATGCTCGCAGTGCTGGACAGTGACTGAACAGCGCCATTTACAATCTCGTTAGAGGTCTCTCAGCCCAGTATGGTAGTGCGCAGTAGTACTGTTTATTGAGTCCATTCTCAGTTTTTGATGCGAGATAGGGGAGGCCATAGATAATTGGTGAGTGCTGTATTGCATGGAGGGGAGGATAGTAGGCTGTTCTCAGCCTGAGAACTTGACTTTGAGAGAAGTGGAAGAACTTTGAGCTGCAGTCTGATCATGCACTGAAACTGAGATTTACTGACCTGCCCCTGGACAAGTTCTGGATTTCTGTGAAGAAGAGTATCCTGACATTCATAAGAAAACAATGAATATTTTGCTGCAGTTTTCAACTTCTTGCATGTGTGAACAAGCATAATAAGCATCAAGAGCAAGGACAGAAATCGTCTCGTTTCAGTTGAAGGTGAAATCCCTGTGTGTTTATCTCAAGTTCAGCGCAGAAATGAGTATTTGTACAGAAAAGACGAGCACAGGTTTCACGTGCTAGGCCTATATGATCATCTCACTTAGTAAGAAAATGTTTAAAATTCTATAAAATTGTGTATTGGGCTATATTTATATTCATACTGGTTTTTAGTAATTTCACTATTCACCTTTGACAATAAATTTTCATGTTATAAATAGCATTAATTAAAATCAATTTATAACCTTCATTTAAATAAAATCTACCGAGTCTATCTTTAGAAAGATTAAATCCCATTTTGACTTATGCTGGTTATTTAACAGAAATTTATTATGTTTGCCTTATAATTTTTAAAACTTATGAAAGGCAAAGAAAGAGATTAATTTCAGGAAAGGTAAACTATGCTTAACTACCTGTTTGTTGTTCATCCTCTATTCAGAAGAGCATTGACAATTATTTTTGGATTATTATATCTACAACTTACTGATCACGCTAACGTACCGTGAGCTGTAGATGTAATAATTTTTATGCAGGGGGTCTGAGACCTGAAAATTATTTCAAGGTTCCTCCGGAGCAACAAGGGTTGATAAAGGCTGCTGTAGAGTTTACAGAGAATGGAGCAAAGAAATGAAAACCATCTAGTGAGCGGCAGTTCTGTGGGCGAGATCCCCTTGTTAGCGAGAGGTCACAGGAGAATGGCTGGACTGGTTCAAGATGACAGTAACACAAATAAACCACATGTTGCGACAGTGGTGTGCAGAAGAGCATTTCTGAACACACAACACATCGAAGATTGAAGTGGATGGGCTACAGCAGCAGAAGACCATGAACATACACTCACTGGGCACTTCATTAGGTACGGGAGGTATCTAATAAAGTGGCTACTGAGTGTAGTTTACTGACGTTTACAACTGCTAATCTGAAATCACCCCAGGGTGCATTCTCCTTTCTTGGGTTTGCTCTTTTCTCTCTCTTCGCCCACGCTTGCTCTCTTACCAGACCACTGGGAAAAGAAGCCCTCATCCCAGAGGCTGATGCAGAGGCTTTGTGCTGAGTGGCAGTTTTGCTGGTTATGTATGTGACTCCACCCAGTTTGGAATCCCTCAGGCAGGAAACCCACAAATTTGCATTTCGAATTATGAGATAACTATTAATATACAAAGACATTTAGTGGTTAGTTTTAGCAAGTCCCTCTGTGTGCTGCCGACTAGCCCGTTCTAGGCTGCGGGAGTTTGTGCAGAGGGACTCACTGAAACCTGGTGCAGCCACTGCAAGGACCACAGGACTACATCGACTACAGGAAAGAGAGGGGCCAGGTCAGTGAGGAAGCCCCACAATTAATGTAATAGTGAAACACCCCAGGGGGTCACATGAGTGGCAACAGTCCTATTGGTTTTGGGGAATGGAATCGAACACACATATATCTTCATTCATTGGGAATAGTAGGTAACATCTAGAATTCTAGAGGTTTGAAATCCCTCAAACTGGTTTTGTGCACCCTCCACTTTTATGATGCTTACAAACTTGTTTGGAAGTTTACTGAGAAAGGGGAAAGCTTGCAATTTTTAAAATATAATGTAGGAAAACACATCTTTAAGCTCTTAAGATTTGTGCCTTCTAGAAAAGCAGGGCTGTTTATTGTTTGTGCTCAGCGGGCCTGTAACAGTATTGATAGTGGGTGTTTTCTACTTCTGCCATCTTATGTACCTTCTATAAATGGTGTGCCTTGCTCAATCACTTGACGGGAGATGAGGGTTAATGATCCAGGGGGGTATTGAGGTCAGATTGGGTGAGGGAGGACTGAGTTTTTCTAAAAACTTCATTGTTTAAATATGGATTAAGAGCAGTAGCAGACCACCCAGCCCTCTTGATCCTGCTTCACCAATCTGATTGAAACTTCCTCCCTCTATTCCTGCCCACCCCCCACACATGAACCTTTTACCCATTGCTTATCAAGAATCTATGTACATTTGCTTTAAATCCAAAGACTATTTCCACTGTCCTTCAAGGAAATCTTGACTCTCAGAGAATGGAAAAACTTGCCTCATAACTGTTCTTAAGTTTTAAAAAAGGTGACCCCCCCATCTTGAAGCAGTAATATCCTATTTCTAGATTCTCTCATAAGAGTTTGAATCTCCACAACTACTCTGTCAAGTCCACTCGGGATTCTTTGGTAAACTTGCCATCCCTCTGTCTCCACTGCCTCTGCTCTCAGAATGAGGCTTCCCATTCCAGAACGAAGGAGATGCCCTCCTTTTTCAAAGAAGGGGGCTTCCCTTCCTCCACCATCAGCGCTGCCCCCAACCGCATTTCTTCCATTTCGCTCATGTCTGCTCTCCCCCCCATCCTCCTGCCACTGCACCAGGGATTGGGTTTCTCTTGTTCTCACCTACTGCCCCACCAGCCTCCTCATCCAGCACATAGTTCTCCAGAGCAGAGCTTCAGCCATCTCCAGTGTCCCACCACCAAGCACATTTTTCCCTCATCCCCTGGCCCCGGCACTTTTTGCTTTCTGCGGGGATCACACCCAGTGTGACTCTTGTCCATTCATTCCTCCCCACTGATCTCCCTCCTGGCACTTATCCTTGCAAGCGGAACAAGTGCTACACCTGCTCCCACGCTTCCTCCCTCACCACCATTCAGAGCCGCATACAGTCCTTCCAGGTGAGGCGACACTTCACCCGTGAGTCTGTTGGGGTCATCCACTGTGTTTGGTGCTCTCGGTGTGGCCTCCTGTATATCAGCGAGACCTGATGGAGATTGGGAGACCACTTCACCGAGCACTTACACTCTGTCTGCCAGAAGTAGCGGGATCTCCCAGTGGCCACCCATTTTAATTGCACTTCCCATTCCCATTCCAATATGTCCATCCATGGCCCCCTTCACTGTTGTGATAAGGCCACACTCAGGATGGAGGAACAACATCTTGTATTCCATCTGGTTAGCCTCCAACCTGATGGCATGAACATCCATTTCTTGAACTTCCAGTATTGTCTACCCCCCACTCCCTCCTCACCATTTCCCATCCCCTTTTTCCTCCCTCTCGTGATATATAGTTGCCTGCCCATCAGCTCCCTCTGGTGTTCCTTCCCCTTTTCTTTCTTCCATGACCTTCTGTCCAGCCCATTAGACTCCCACTTCTCCAGCTCTGTATCTCTTTCACCAATCAACTTCCCATCTCTTTACTCCCTCTCTCAGTTTCACCTAATCACCTCGTGTTCCTCTCTCCCTTCCTCCCCCACATCTTTTAAATCTACTCCTCATCGTTTTTTCTCCAGTCCTGCTGAAAGATCTCAGTTTGAAAAGTTGACTGTATGTTTTTCCATAGATGCTGCCTGGCCGGTTGAGTTTCTCCAGCATTTTGTGCGTGTGGTGTTTCACAAGAACGATCCCGGGAATGAATGGGTTAACGTATGAAGAGTGTCTGATGGCTCTGGGTCTGTACCCACTTGAGTTTAGAACGATGAGGATGAGTGGGTATCTCATTGAAACCTGCTGAATACTGAAAGGCTTAGATAGAGTGGTCATGGAGAGGGTATTTCCTATAGTGGGAGGAGTCGAAGACCAGAGGGCACAGCCTCCATATAGAAGGCTGTCCCTTTATAACAGAGATGAGCATTAATTTTTTGAGCCAGAGGGCAATGAATCTGATATTTATTGCCGCAGGTGGCTATGGAGGCCAAGTCATTGGATATGTTTAGAGCAGAAGTTGGTAGGTTCATGATTAGTACGGGTGTCAGAAGTTGCGTGGGAGAAGGCAGGAGAATAGGATTGAGCAGGATAATAAATCAGCCATGATGGAATGAAGAAGCAGACTCGATGGGCTGAATGCCCTATTCTGCTCCTATGTTTCTGATTATTCATTCCTGCATTACCAGGTACCAAATTTAGGGGAAAATGAACAATCATGAAATACATGCAAAAATAGTGAGCTTTGCCAGTAGGGGGTGAAGAGGGAGGCTGTATAGCCGGGGATTGGAATGGTAAAGGATAATGAAGAGCTTCCGCCCACTTTGTGTGAACAGCATTGAAGGTCACATGTGGTTCACCTGTGCTTGATATTCAACCATATGGCTGGTTTCTCCATCTCAACGTCTGCAGGGTCGCGTTGCGTCGCCGTTTGCTCAGAAAATCAATAGGACTAGACGCACAAGCACCATGGAAACAAGAATGGGTCAGGGGCGGTCAGTTGTCTGATTTCCCAAGGACTTGCTACCATCCATGAGGCACAGAGCAGTCATGAGATTGGATAGGTGCAGCTCCAACAGCTCTGGTGAAGCTCCATACCAGGGGTAGGTGGTGCTAAGGAAGCCTGCTGTCTGCTGAAGGATTGGGACAGATTAGTAGAATGGGGAAAGAAGTGGCAGGTAAATATAGTGTAGGGAAGTGTATGGCCATGCATTTTGGCAGAAGGAATATAGGCAAAGATTTTTTTTTAAATGCAGAGAAAATTCAGGAATCATAGATGCAGAGGGACTTGGGTTAACTTTAGGATTCCCTAAAGGTTAACTTGCGGGTCAAGTTGGTGGTGAGGAATGCTGGCATTCATTTTGAGGGGACAAAAGTGTAAAAGCAAAGGTGTAATGCTGAGCCTGTATAAGGTATTGGACAGATCGCATCTGGAGTCTTGGGAGCAACTTTGGGTCCCTTATCCAAGAGTGGAAGTGCTGGCATTGGAGAGCGTGTAAGAGGAGGTTCATGAGAAATTATTCTGGGAATGAAAGGGTTAATGTATGAGGAATGTCTGGCTCTGGGCGTGTACTCACTGGAGTTTAGAAGAATGAAGGGGGATCTCAATGAAGCTTATTGACTATTGAAAGGCCTGGTTAAAATGGACATGGAGACGATGCTTATCGTGGGGAAGTTCAGGATCAGAGGGTACAGCCTTAGAATACAAGGACATCCCTTTACAACAGGGGTGAAGAGGAATTTATTTAGTCAGAGAATGAATTCCATAGATTCACCATTGCCACAGACGGCTGTGGAGGCTAAGTCATTGGATATATTTATTGTGGAGGTTGATAAGTTCTTGATTAGTAAGGGTGTCAAAGGGTATGGGGAAAAGGCAGGAGAGTAGTGTTGTGGGGGATAATAAATCAGCCATGATGGGATGGCAGAGCAGAGTTGATAGGAAAAATGGCTCCATTCTCTTTGGTCTTGTGTTAAGTAGTTACCTTGAATGCCTTTGCATCGACCCTCCTACACACTCAATCCTTCCAACACTACTGCAGTGTGTGACATCTACAAAATACACTGTAGCTACTCACCTGGCTCTCGTGACAAAGGCCCCGAAACCCATGAGCTCTACAGTCGGGGAGGGTAGCGGGCATAGCTGAACAACATTGTGATTGGGGAAATGTATCCCCAGGTTTGAATCCTTGAACTCCTCCAGTGGTCCTGTGGGAGTTCCTTCACCAGAAGGGCAGCAGTGGCTCAGGAAGGCTGCTCACCACCACCTTTGAGCGGAATTAGGAACAGACAATAAAATGCTGGCCTTACTTGCAGTAGAGACAGACACCCCTTTGACCTAGAGGCTGGTAAAATATGAAGTGTCGCAGCCTGAAATGTCATCTCCATCGATGCTGCCTGACTTGCTGAGTTTCAGCGGGGGGTGGGGGGGGGGTGGTGTGTGTGTGTGTGTGTGTGTGTGTGTGTGTGTGTGTGTGTGTGGCCAAGACACACAAGTGTACTATGGAGTACTTGGAAAGTCGAAAGGATAAAGCGAGAGGTGTATGTTGATAGGGTGGATGGAGCCTCACCTGACACACAAGGCTACTGATCTGTTTCTTTGTAGTACATTGCATGTACTACACAACATTGGTTGCTATTAGTCCAAATAAAAGACGTCTAAAAGCTTGAAATTCTTAAGCTCGTCACCCCCTATTGGGGTAAAGGCTGCCGACAGCAGCTTGCCAGAATCCTCTGTCCTGAGCCAGTCTTTGAAGATGTCCTCAAGTGCAACTGATTTTGGTGTATTCACCTGTCACTGTTGGGCTTGGGACTAGCACCCACATCCTGTTTTTCAAAACCCAGAGCTGCAGAGACACCACCAGAAGCTCCAAAGACTTCATCACTGGATGAGGAAGAATCAATCCGTGGTGGAGTTAAAAACTAGAAATGGTATACAATTATTGCTTTTTGTCATCTCTGCATTAAGTTAATGAACAACTGTGTACTCCTCACAGCAAGTTAACCAACTGACAGTGTTCACAGATGCAGACAGGCAGTAATCATGGTGTATAACTAATGCTTTGTCTACAATTGTACAATGTGGCAGAACGTCTTAAAGGGAGCACGATAAGTTCTACTCTTTGAACGTACACAAACAATTAAGTTAGGAGCAGGCGTAGGCCATTTAACCACCTGCCTTTTGATAATATTGTGGATGATTTGTAATCTTATCTGCACATTCCATCAAACCCACAGTAACCTTTCACCTCTTTGCTTGTCAACAACTTATCAACTGAGTGGCTGTCTATTCAAAGAATCTGTTTTCTGCCATGCTTGAAGGCAGAAGTCCCAAAGATGCATGACTACTCAGATGGAAGATTTCACCACATCTCTGCTTTAAGTGGGTCAGCCTCTCATTTTTAAACAGTGACTACTGGTTCTAAACTCTTCCCTTAAGTGGAAGTGGCCTTTCTGCATCCAAATTATAAAGAGCTGTCAGGATCTCGTGCTGAAAAGTAAAATTTCATTCTTATTTTTTCTCTTTCTCACATTCTTCTCTATAATCAAATTTCTGAATTGACAATGAACCAACCCATGAACACTACCTCACTATTTTTGCTCTCTATTACATACAGTAGTGTAATGGTTAGCACAACACAGGCCCGGGTTGGTCCAAAGACATGCTGGTGGGTAGTGTGGCGACCCACCACTACAGTAGGTTAATTTGTCATTTGTACTTGGGCTAGGATTAAATTGGGGGTTTGCTGCGTGAATGGCTCAAAGGGCCAGACGGACCTATTCTGTGCTGTATCTCAACATATAAATATGTTTCTTGTTCTAATACAGATTTATATGTGTTGCACTGCACTGCTGTTGCATTACAACACGTTTCATGACACGTCAGTGATACTAAATCTGATCTTGATTCTCTTCTATTTTTCTGAGTTCATGACAACTCCTTTAATTCCTTCAATTTGCAGTTAATGAACACAACTTTCTTTTATACTCAGCATTCAAATACTTGTGGGTGAGGAGTTGGAGAGTCTCACTTCCTATTGTGCAGGGTTGATAACTTATCCTTGTAATGACACAGAGGAAGGCCATTTGATCCATCAGGTCCATGGTAGCTACCAGGGAGCAACCCTATTCGTCCCATTTTAAACTCTCTCCTTACTTCCCTGAAGACTGTTCTCTCTTACCTACAGGAAGAGTTAATTTGAAGTGGGTAGTTAATCTACCAGCGTGTGTTTGGTACATGGGAAGGAACTAGAGCATCCAGAGTAGAATACGCAAAACACCCGCGATCAGGATTGAACCAGCGTCGCTGGTGCTGTGCCGTTAGTCTGCCCTACCTGCTGTTACACTAATCTACACTACTTCCCTATGTTGACGACACTACCTGCTTATTTTGGAGTTTTCCTCCAAGAGAAAGAAACAGTATTTCCTCATCAGTGTGTTCATGTCAATACCGTCTTTGGAAGGAGGAGAATTTTCCTACAGTTTAAGAGAATTTTACTTGCATTTTTTTCACTACCACGGTGGTTTACTTCAATAAGCTTAATAAGTAAGGTTGGCACCATAACGTAGTGGTTGGTGCAATGGCTTTACGGCGCCATCAGCCAGTGGTTAGGGTTGGATTCCTGCCGCTGCAGGATTTTAGACAATAGACAATAGGTGCAGAAGTAGACCATTCGGCCCCTCGAGTCTGCACCGCCATTCTGAGATCATGGCTGATCATTCACTATCAATACCCAGTCCCTGCCTTGTCCCCATATCCCTTGATTCCCCTATCCATCAGATATCTATCCAGCTCCTTCTTGAAAGCATCCAGAGAATTGGCCTCCACCGTCTTCCAAGGCAGTGCATTCCACACCTCCACAACTTTCTGGGAGAAGAAGCTCTTCCTCAACTCTGTTTTAAATAACTGACCTCTTATTCTCAATCCATGCCCTCTGGTACTGGACTCTCCCAACATCTGGAACATATTTCCTGCCTCAATCCTAACAAATCCTTTAATTATCTTAAACGTTTCAATCAGATCCCCTCTCAATCTCCTCAATTCCAGTGTGTACAAGCCCAATCTCTCCAATCTCTCTGCGTAAGACAGCCCTGCCATCCCAGGAATCAACCTAGTGAATCTACGCTGCACTTCCTCAATTGCCAGAATGTCCTTCCTTAAACCTGGAGACCAAAACTGTACACAATATTCCAGGTGTGGTCTCACCAGGGCCCTGTACAAATGCAAAAGAACATCCTTGCTCTTGTATTCAATTCCCCTTGTAACAAAGGCCAACATTCCATTTGCCCTCTTCACTGCCTGTTGCACTTGCTCATTCACCTTCATTGACTGGTGAACTCGGACTCCTAGGTCTCTTTGCATTTCTCCCTTACCTAACTCGACACCGTTCAGACAATACTCTGCCCTCTTGTTCCAGCTTCCAAAGTGGATAACTTCACATTTATTCACATTGAATGACATCTGCCAAGTATCTGCCCACTCACTCAGCCTATCCAAGTCTCCCTGTATTCTCCTAACGTCCTCTTCGCACGTCACACTGCCACCCAGTTTAGTATCGTCAGCAAACTTGCTGATATAGTTTTCAATGCCCTCATCTAAATCATTGACATAAATCGTAAAGAGCTGTGGTCCCAATACAGAGCCCTGTGGTACCCCACTAGTCACCTCCAGCCAGTGTGAGAAACACCAATTCACTGCTACCCTTTGCTTTCTATCTGCCAACCAGTTTTCTATCCATGTTGAAACCCTGCCCCCAATGCCATGAGCTCTGATTTTACTCACCAATCTCCTATGTGGCACCTTATCGAATGCCTTCTGAAAATCTAGGTACACAACATCTACTGGCTTACCCTCGTCTAACATCCTTGTTACACCCTCAAAAAACTCCAATAGATTAGTCAAGCATGATTTGCCCTTGGTAAATCCATTCTGGCACGGCCTAATCCTATTTCTGCCATCTAGATGTGCCACTATTTCGTCCTTAATAATGGACTCAAGCATCTTCCCCACGACTGACGTTAGGCTAACAGGGCGATAGTTCTCCGTTTTCTCCTTCCCTCCCTTCTTGAAAAGTGGGACAACATTAGCCACTCTCCAATCTTCAGGAACTGATCCTGAATCTAAGGAACATTGGAAAATGATTACCAATGCATCCGCAATTTCCTGAGCTACCTCTTTTAGAACCCTCGGATGCAGACCATCTGGACCCGGGGATTTATTAGCCTTCAGTCCTACCAGTCTACTCATCACAGTTTCTTTCCTAATGTCAATCTGTCTCAATTCCTCTGATACCTTATGATCCTGGCCCATCCATACATCTGGGAGATTGCTTGTGTCCTCCTTGGTGAAGACAGATCTAAAGTATGCATTAAATTCTGTTGCCATTTCCCTGTTTCCCATAACAATTTCTCCCAATTCATTCTTCAAGGGGCCAACATTGTTCTTATCTATCTTCTTTCTCTTCACATAGCTAAAAAAGCTTTTGCTATCCCCTTTTATATTCCTGGCTAGACTGAGCTCATACCTGATTTTTTCTCTCCGTATTGCTTTTTTAGTTAAGATCTGCTGTTCCTTAAAACTTTCCCAATCATCTGTATTCCCACTCATCTTAGCCCTGTCATACTTCTTTTTCTTTAATGCTATACAATCTCTGACTTCCTTTGTCAACCACTGTGGCCCCTTCCCCCTCTTTGAATCCTTCCTTCTCATTGGAATGAACTGCTTTTGCATCTTTTGTATTATGCCCAAGAATATCTGCCCCTGCTGATCCACTGTCTTTCCTGCCAGGGCATCTGCCCATTTAACTTTGGCCAGCTCATCCCTCATGGCTCCGTAGTCTCCTTTATTTAATTGCAACACTGACACCTCTGATCTGCCCCTATCCCTCTCAAATTGTAGATAAAAACTTATCATGTTATGATCACTACTTCCTAATGGCTCCTTTACTTCAAGATCACTTATCAATTCCTGTTCATTACACATCACCAAGTCCAAAATAGCCAAAATTGTATGTTCTCCCTGTGACTGGATTTCCTCCAGGTGTTCCGGTTTCCTCCCATATTCCGAGGCCATACAGGTTGGGTTTAGTAAGTTGTGTGCCTGCTGCATGAGCGATGGCGGTACTTGCAAGCTGCCCCCGGCGCAATCTTCGAACCGTGTTGGTTGTTGACGCAAGGTGATGCATCTCACCGTATGTTTCAATGTGCAGGTGATAAAGCTGATCTTAAATTCAGGTGGTTGATTTGGGTTTGGAGAGGAGCTTTAAGTTGCAAGAAGTTATCTCATTAACAATGTAGAAGGGATGTGGAAATTTGAAGGAAGGAAAATCTAAAGGCAGTTGAGATGAGTAGCTCAGTTGAAGTGGGCAAAAATCGCTTTGTGCAGAGGAGGGTGAATAGTGAAATGTTCTGGAGCAGACTTTTAGCTGTAACTTGGGTTAAGAGTGATATCTAGTATGTAAAATAACTCAAAAACTGCATACACTGGAAATTAGAAATCAAAGCGAAAAGCCCCTGGAAACACTCAATAGAGCAGGCAGCATTAGCGGAAAGTGAAACAGAATGAAGGGTTCAGTTTCTGTTCATCTCGGATTTCTGGTAGGTTTTATTTGCATGCAAGCTCTTCCTCAGAGACTTGAACATAATGTTCTGCCACTCCAGAAGATCACAGCCTTCTGTTGGATGAGCTTCTGTCATGTGGAATTGTTCAAAATTAATCTCATTGTGCTGTTCCAAAGGGAGTTTACCTGGTGAATGGCATTACACACCCTGTGCCTCTTTATAAAGTGGCCACCGAGTGTATGTGCAGATGACACACAACCACTTCAAGGTTCGTCAAGTGGTGCTCTTCTGCACACCACTGTTGTAAGGCATGGTTACTTAAGACAGTATTGCTTCCTGTCAGCTTGAACCAGTCTGGCCATTCTCCTCTGACCACTCTCATAAACAAGGCATTTTTGCCCACAGAACTTTGAAACCTTTGAACCTGCTGCACACTGGATGTTTTAAAAAAAAGTGCACCATTCTCTGTAAATGCTACAGGCTGCTGTGTGTGAAAATCCCAGGAGATCAGCAGTTTCTGAGATACTCAAACCACCCCATCTGGCACCAATCATTTCATGGTCAAAGTCACTTATTGTGAATATAATCATACCCTCGTTGTAAATTGGCTTCAGCATTCATGGTTTCACTGGTCGCCAAACATTATGCAGTTACTTTTCCAATCTGTGCCTCATGATGAAAACTGTTGACAGAAAATACTTGTCCTGTCAAGTTGCTGAACTGTTCTGAAGTAGTACAGCTCAAATATGCAGGGAAGATGCTCCTTTATTAAACCCATAAAACACCACAGAACATGCATTAACAACAGAAGCAGTCAGTCAGCTGCTGAGTAACACACACAAAATGCTGGAGAAACTTAGCGAGTCAGGCAGCATCTTTGGAGGAGAATGAACAGTTGACGTCTCAGACCGCAATCCTTCATTAAGCCTGACCTGCTGAGTTTCTCCAGCATTTTGTATGACTCTCTCTGGATTTCCAGCATTTGCTGAATCTCTTGTGTTATAGTCAGCAACTGGGAGCCGGAATTGGATTTTACAGTATGTGTTCATACAACATTTCTAATGCGATGAAACATGCCAAGACTCTTCACAGCCAAGTAATCACTCAATAATTGAAACTGAGCAAGAGGAGGAGGTACAGGGATAAATGATGGAATGCTTAAAAACATGGTCCCGAAGAGAGTTTCAAAGCTTGCAGTCTTGCTGCTGTGTGACAGTTCCCCTAGTAGGATAAATTTGGATGTGTTGGGGTAATGGTAAGTGTGGTCAAAGACTGTGGCAAAAGCAGTAATGTTTGTGGATGGGCAATCTGTGTCCTGCGCAAGACTTTTAATGTATGTTGCCCATTCAATTTCAGATTGTGGATCTCTGCGAGGAGTCCACGCCTGCATCATCACATGGCAGTTCATCGGGTGCTTTCTGTTTTGCTGTTCATTGGTTGTTTGTCGGTCTTCGTGTATGTAGACGGGCTGCAGTAACCATCAGCAGTTGTTTGGTGAAGTTTAAAAAGAGCACTGAGCCTTTCAGAACTTTTTGACGGGCTGCCATTGGGGATTCGGCAGGGGCCAGTAAAAAGAAGCAGGGTGTAAGTGGATTGGGCTCAATGGGCTTGGGTGAGAACAGGTGAGGGCTAGAACTTCAGCTTGAGAAGTGAGAGGTATGACAAGTGTAGGCAGGATGGCAGTTGAGACAGTGGAATGCTCCTCCTGTAAGATGTGGGATTGTAGAGTACCCAACAGCCTCCCAGATGACTACGTGTGCAGTAAGTGCATCCGACTGCAGCTCCTGCCTGACAAAGTCGAAGAGTCAAAGACAAAGAGTGGAGTTGGATGTACTCAGGGCCATCTGAGTACATCACAATCGAGGCCTTACTGAGGCAGTCACACCCAGAATGCAGGCTTTAGAGAGTAGATGGGTGACCACCGGGAGAAGTAGGGGCTCCCCTGTGGCCATTCCCCTCAGCAGCAAGTATACCCCTTTTGATAGTGCGGGAGGCGGGGTGGGGAATGACCCATCAGTGGGCAGCTGCAGCCAGGCCAATGGCACCATAGCTGGCCCGGAGGCTGAGCAGGGAAGGGGAGAGTCAAGCTGAGTGATAGTGATAGGACACTCGATAGTTAGGGGGACAGACAGGAGATACTCTGGGTGTGGAAGAGATGGGAGGATAGTATGTTGCCTGCCAGGTGCATGGGGAGGGGAGGGGGTGGGGCCAGAATGTGGAGCCTTGTGTGTAGGGTCAGTGGGGAGGGAGGCTGATCAGAGACCAGAATGTAGAGCCTTGTGTGTAGGGTCAGTGGGGAGGGAGGCTGACCAGAGACCAGAATGTAGAGCCTTGTGTGTAGGGTCAGTGGGGAGGGAGGCTGCTCAGAGACCAGAATGTAGAGCCTTGGGTGTAGGGTCAGTGGGGAGGGAGGCTGCTCAGAGACCAGAATGTAGAGCCTTGGGTGTAGGGTCAGTGGGGAGGGAGGCTGCTCAGAGACCAGAATGTAGAGCCTTGTGTGTAGGGTCAGTGGGGAGGGAGGCTGCTCAGAGACCAGAATGTAGAGCCTTGGGTGTAGGGTCAGTGGGGAGGCTGATCAGAGACCAGAATGTAGAGCCTTGGGTGTAGGGTCAGTGGGGAGGCTGATCAGAGACCAGAATGTAGAGCCTTGTGTGTAGGGTCAGTGGGGAGGGAGGCTGCTCAGAGACCAGAATGTAGAGCCTTGGGTGTAGGGTCAGTGGGGAGGCTGATCAGAGACCAGAATGTAGAGCCTTGTGTGTAGGGTCAGTGGGGAGGCTGATCAGAGACCAGAATGTAGAGCCTTGTGTGTAGGGTCAGTGGGGAGGCTGATCAGAGACCAGAATGTAGAGCCTTGTGTGTAGGGTCAGTGGGGAGGGAGGCTGCTCAGAGACCAGAATGTAGAGCCTTGTGTGTAGGGTCAGTGGGGAGGCTGCTCAGAGACCAAAATGTAGAGCCTTGTGTGTAGGGTCAGTGGGGAGGCTGATCAGAGACCAGAATGTAGAGCCTTGTGTGTAGGGTCAGTGGGGAGGGAGGCTGCTCAGAGACCAGAATGTAGAGCCTTGTGTGTAGGGTCAGTGGGGAGGGAGGCTGCTCAGAGACCAGAATGTAGAGCCTTGGGTGTAGGGTCAGTGGGGAGGGAGGCTGCTCAGAGACCAGAATGTAGAGCCTTGGGTGTAGGGTCAGTGGGGAGGGAGGCTGCTCAGAGACCAGAATGTAGAGCCTTGTGTGTAGGGTCAGTGGGGAGGGAGGCTGCTCAGAGACCAGAATGTAGAGCCTTGGGTGTAGGGTCAGTGGGGAGGCTGATCAGAGACCAGAATGTAGAGCCTTGTGTGTAGGGTCAGTGGGGAGGCTGATCAGAGACCAGAATGTAGAGCCTTGTGTGTAGGGTCAGTGGGGAGGCTGATCAGAGACCAGAATGTGGAGCCTTGTGTGTAGGGTCAGTGGGGAGGCTGATCAGAGACCAGAATGTGGAGCCTTGTGTGTAGGGTCAGTGGGGAGGCTGATCAGAGACCAAAATGTGGAGCCTGTTACTTTCATCGGGGGTCGAGGGTTTGGAAAGGAGAGGTTGAAGCCTGTTCCTTTAGGGGAAGTTAAAACCTGTAGTTTAACTAAGCCCTGGATGTAAAACATTTCTCTCGCTCATCTTTAATTATATTTATCTGAAAATGCTTTCTCAAGGAACTCATTATATTACTCATGTGTATTTGAACGGGCTTTGCAAAACCTCCTTTATGTACATTCCTGTGTTGAAACTGTCCCTGTTAAGCCTTTAACTGTGTTTGTTCCTGTTAAACCTGTCAACAGGGAGCAGCATTGCGAGGAGTTTAGCAGGCCCTCAGTGCCTGGCCAGATCAGAATCAGGTTTATTATCACTGGCGTGTCATGAAATTTGTTTTTTTGTGGTAGCAACACAGAAAAGATGATTATAAGTTATAATAAGAAATTTTTTAAAAATCAGTGCAAAAAGTGAGCTAGTGTTCACGGTCTGTTCAGAAATCTGATTGCAGAGAAGAAGTTGTTCCTAAAACATTAGTGTGTCTTTAAGCTTCTGTGTCTCCTCCTGGATAATGAGAAAACAGTGTGTCCTGGAAGGTGACGTAATGACGGATGCCACTTGTGGCAATGCTTATTGAATCAGAATCAGGTTTATTAGCCCCGGTATGTGTCATGAAATTTGTTAACTAGTAGCAGTTCAATACACTGCATTTTATATATGATATATAAAAGTAGATCAATTACAGTAAGTAGATAAATATGCATGATAAATTAAAAACAGTGCAAAAACAAAAGTAGTATTTATTTTAAAGAACACACAGAAAATGCTGGTGGAACACAGCGGGCCAGACAGCATCTATAAGGAGAAGCGCTGTTGAAGTTTCGGGCCGAGACCCTTTGTCAGGACTAACTGAAGGGAAAGATACTAAAATATTAAGATACAAGTCTCTTGGTATCTTTCCCTTCAGTTAATCCTGACAAAGGGTCTCGGCCCAAAACTTCAACAGTGCTTCTCCTTATAGATGCTGCCTGGCCTGCTGTGTTCCACCAGCATTTTGTGTGTGTTTGTTTGAATTTCCAGCATGTGCAGATTTCCTCGTGTTTGCTCTATATATTTTAAAGAAGTGAGGTAGTGGATATTGAACCCATGAACATTTAGGAATTGTATGGCAGAGGGGAAGAAGCTGTTCCTGAATCACTGAGTGTGTGCCTTCAGGTTTCTGTATCCTACCTGATGGTAACGGTGAGAAAAGGGTGTGCCCTGAGTGCTGGGATCCCCTAATAATGGACGCTGCCTTTCTGAGGCACTACTCTGTGATGGAGTTGGCTGGGTTTACGATCCTCTGCAACTTTTTCCGATCCTGTGCAGTGGCCTCTCCATACCAGACAGTGATGTAACCAGTCAGAAAGCACTCCAGGGTTGTTCTTTATAAAGTTGCTGGAGTCTTTGGTGCCTATTCAAATCTTCTCAAGCTCCTGAGGAAACTGCCATGCCTTCATAATTGCATCAATGTGTTGGGCCCAGGATAGATCTTCAGAGATGTTGCTCTTGATGCTGCTTACTCCTTCCACTTCTGACCTCTTGATAAGGACTGGTGTCTGTTCTCCTGACTTGTGCTTCCTTGTGTAGTTCCTTGGCCATACTGACATTGAGTGCAAGGTTGCTGTTGTGACACCACTCAACCAGCTGATCTATCTCACTCCTGTACGCCTCCATCACCAGCTGACATTCTGCCAGCAATAGTTGTGTCACTGGCAAATTTATAGATGGCGTTTGAGCTGTGCATAGCTACACAGTCAGGGGTGTAGAGAGAGTAGAGCAGTGGGCTAAGCACGGACCCCTGAGGTGCGGCTCTGTTGACCATCATTGAGGAGGAGATGTTATTTCTAATCCGCGCTGACTGTGGTCTCCCAATGAGGAAGTCGAGAATCTGGTCAAGGGAGGTGCAGAAGCTCAGGATTTGAAGATTGTTGATTAGTTCTGAGGGGATGATGGTGTTTACTGGTAGAAATGAAACCATTTTTATTGAAGCATTGCTTCATTGCCCCAAGAAGTAACTTTGTTCACGCACTTTCTGCTGTTTGGCAGGGAATTAAAGCAGGCACCTCTTCAACTGCCTTGGCAAATCTCCCATCTGTAAAGCTCCTTGCAAAATAAGAATGAATTTGATTATTCCCAAAGAAAGTTGGTTGCCTTTTTATGAGTGTGAAAAGTTTGCATAGATCTGGCCTGATGAAGTTGTACTTTCCCCATGCCCAGTGGAGTCATCATTGGCTTGACCCTGTGTTCAAGAACTCCCTTCCCTTCCAACCCCTCAAAGCTCCCCCTCTCTGATGACCAAATGTTTAGCTAATCTTTCAGGATACCACCTCAGATCGTTCATTGTAAAGCTGCATCAGTGCAGGCTTTGGCAGCTTACTCATTACTCATGAGTGTTGTTGGTCCCAGACGCAGCCATTTCTTCACCTCAGTGGTGTTGAGTTACATTTGCTCTGTGAAGCATCGATATACACACATTACTGTGTGGCTACGCACAGCTCAAATGCCATCTATAAACTTGCTGACGATAACCTATTGATGGCAGAATTTCAGATGGTGGCGAGAGGGCATACAGGAGTGAGATAGATCAGCTGATCAAGTGGTGTTGCAACAAGAACCTTGCACTTAACATCAGAATTGATCATGAACTTCAGAAAGGGCAAGATGAGGGAGCACACACCAGTCCTCATAGAAGAATCAGAGGTGGAAAGGGTGAGCAATTTCTAACTCCTGGGTGTCAGCATCTCTGAGGATCTATCCTGGACCAAATATGTTGAAGCAATTCCATAGAAGGCACAACAGTGACTTTATTTCATTTGGAGTTTGAGAAGATTTGGTATGCCACCAAAAGCACTTGCAAATTTCTAGTGATGTATGATGGAAAGTATTCTAAATGACTGCATCACTGACTGGTATTGGGGGGTGGGCACTGCACAGGATCAAAATGAGCTGCAGAGAGTCAGCTCCATCATGGGCATGAGCCTCCCCAGCACCCAGGACATGTCCTCTTCTCATTGCTACCATCAGGGAGGAGGTACAGGAACCTGAAGGCACACATTCAGCGATTCAGGAATAGCTTCTTCCCTCCATTATCTGATTTCTAAATGGACCACACCATGAATGTTACCACACCATGTATTTCAATGTTTGGCTGCTGCGGAACAAATTCCACAAATTGTCAGTGGTACTAAACCTGATTCTGAATGGCCTGTTGCTGTCTGTAAAGTTGGGCCCGTCAGCCTGGTCATTTCTCTGCACTCAGTGGCAAGATGCCATGAGAAAGGAATTATGTGGGGAGCAGTTATTAAGCTGAGGTGTGGGGTTGATGGTGAGTCTCAGAGTGCTCAGCTCGTTTGGTTTTGTGCCTTGAGATGGACAAGCTGGAATGGTTAATGCAAGGCGACATTAAGTTTTGGGCTAAGAGGAGTGTGTATGTAATTGTGGATTTAGTCAGCTTAATGGAGCTGAATAGCCTGCCTGTTGTTAATGCTGGATTTTGTGATATGTCTGAGCTGTGCATAACAAGGAGAAACAGCTTAAAAAGGAAATGTCGAGGCTTACAGAAGGAAGAAGTTAATGTGCTCATATTCCCCCAACAGACTTGTTGTGCAAGTGTAGAGCAAGAACGATGATGGAGCATAGTATGATTAAATGTTTTTACTGAGTTACGTTAGCACCGTTACATGCTGTGCAGCACACAGTGTGGGAGCGACGACTGGGGCCTGCCCAGACAAAAGACCTGTGCCCAAGCGAGACCTTGCGTAGTGGGCCCAATCAATTCACCCTGCGATCGGCCAGCTGCACGTGCATTCACCTCATTCTCGCAATCGATCAGATACGGTACAAGGATGCCCTGGCCTCTGTCAAAGTGTCGGCACTACGCGTCGGCAACTGTAGGCCCCGATCGGGATGTGACTCAACCCTCTCAGCACTCCTAAGTCTCCATGACGATATGAGGTCATCAGTGGTCGGGTCCCTAATTCTCTTTGGAAAGTTGCCTGAATTGGCTGGAAAGCTAGAAAAATCCAATCTGCTCTGCGCCTTTGGACCAGGAGAAGAAATGAAAATGAAACCCCCTTCTGAAATTGGTCCTTTGGTAATGGCATGATAGTGTAGTGTAGAATCTGAGGCAATGGAGGGAAGCTTAGATTGTACCACTTGACCCAGAGGTCAAGAGGAAATTTAGTGGAGGCTTTCAGTCCCATGGAAGGCCTTCGTAAATCGAAAGGGGGCAGGTGCAATTTCTGAGTGCCAGAGAAACTCACCAGCATCTGTGGAGGGAAATGGACAATAGGTGCTTTGCTTGGACTGTGTCCCACCTGTGGGGGTGGTGCCTCCAGCAAGGGAGCGAGCCACCAGGGGCAGAAGAGAGATTCGTTGACTGGGAATGCTCCTCCTGCATGTTGGGAGGAAGCAAAGTGAGGAATAGCTTTCAAGAGGGAATGGCATTTAATCAAAAACAATGAACAAAGGCTATAGGAAAGAGCAAAGCAGGAAAAACTGGATAGCCCTCTCATAGAACCAGGACCAGCTGCCCAGAGTAAAAACAAGACGATGGTTCTGTTTTGCACCAGAGTGTTGTGTTGCTCATGGAGACTCCTGCAGCTTTGACTGTCACACCCTGATGGTCTGTTTGACCTTTTAACAATGTACTGAAGGGAAATCTGTAACCTTTAATAGGTCAGAAAAGTTAGACACCTTCTCCTGTGATTTTCAAATGTTCATCAAAGCTCAAGGTAAATTTATTAAAGTACATACTGTAAATGCTATACTTATGCGTACTACCCTGAGATTCATTTTCTCGCGGGCATTCACAGTAGAAGAAAGAGATGCAACAGAATCCATGGGAAACACTACACGCAAAGACTGACAAACACTTATTTATTATTACTTCGATAATTCTCAGAACGTGAGTTGTTGAAAGTGAGACCACAGGTTGTGGCATCAGTCCAGTGTCAGGGTGAATGAAGTTGTCCACGCTGGGTCGCTCTGCTGCTGGAGAGAGGAGCCTATGTGGCTTGTCACCATGCTCAGAGGATGTTACCAAGGTTTTGGGTTTGGATTTGGACTATGAGCTATGGACCTTTTCCTTCTGTTTAGAGTTTTAATATTTTGTGCATCCATTTTTTTTCTTGTTTTTTTTGGGGGGAGGGTCGGAGAGGGTCTGGGTGTTGATGGTCCTGTTTTTTTTTGTTTGTGTGAGAGGAGGAGGATTTGGCGGCTGATGTTCTTGTGTTCCGTGCGGGGCGGGGAGGGGGGATTGGGGGTTGATGATCGTCTTGCCGTTCTTCATTTTTTGGTTTGTGGCTATCTGAAGAAGAATCTCAGAGTTGTAGCCTTTGATAATAAATGAGTCTTTGGTTGAGGGGTAATAACTGTTACTGAACCTGGTTTTGTGGGACCTAAGGCTCTTGTTCCTGATGATGATAGTAATGAGAAGAGGGCTTAGACTGGATGATTGGGGGGGGGGGGGGCACGGTCCTTGATAATGGATGCAGCTTTCTTGTGACAGCGCCCCTTATAGATGTGCTCAGTGGTGGGGAGGGTTTTGCCTGCAATGGACTGGGCTGTGTCTTCGGCAGTATTCTGACAGAATTTTGTGTGAGAAGTACATTTGCCAGTGAGTGCAGCTGGTTTACTTAGAACATAGTTGGTTAAATTATTTGTGCCTGAATGAAAAAGATTCATGTACTGTATTTGAAACATTCAGCAGAGGTGGCTGAGAGACAAAGTCAGAATGCTCAGAAAGTTGAAGATGAAGTTAAAAATGCATTGGTCCCGTTTCCTAGAGCGACCCACTCCCAGGTCTCCTACTAACACCCTGATCTCACCGTGCTGTCTGTTAAAGCCCTTCCAATTACAAAACCTAATCTGTTTCATAATAGCATTTACTGTTTCTCTTTCACTAGCAAGCTCTTCTCTTAAGAATTTTTTTTCTCTCTTTTGTAATTCTGAGATAACTGAGTTTTTGGTGGAGTCATCTTGTGTTTCTTTCTTGAAAACACCAAGAGCTTAAAAGTTCCAGACTCCTGTAATCAGGGCTGGGAGTTTTTGGTCAAGAATAAATATTTAATCTTTTGCTGTAAGGGTGGAGAGCTGGTTAAATGAGTGGGGAAGTGAGGCTGAAAAGCCAATGTTTAGATAATATTTCGAGATGCGGGATTGTGAGGACTTTTTTTTTAACCAGTCATTGTACAGGACTTTCCCACTTCGGGATATTCTCTTACTGCAATCCAGCATCAGCAAATTATGGATCATTGGCCTTGGCTAACCACAGTGGAGTGATTTTCAGGATAGGCCTTCACCCTGGCAAGTTACAATAATGCCTGCGTTGTTCTCTGTCATATTGAAAGTGATTCAGCTTGCCACAAAGGAGATTGGTGTGAAGGCAGTTCCAGACCTGGAGACAAGGCAGCTTGGTGTCGATGGGAATTTATTGTGGGACATGGGTTTTTGTTCAGATTTCACTCGTAGTACCAGGCTAAGTCTCTCTGATCCAGTATTCTGTAGTAGACAACTCCCACGGTCCAGCATGTTTTAAATCCATATTACAGATCTGTAATAGTTCTAACCACACACAACTGCACAACCAAATATCTGAGCATCGCCGATGACACCTGAGTGGTGGGGCTCACCACCAACAATGATGAGACGGCCAGCAGAGAGGAGGTGGAGGAGTCTGAGGCCAGGCGCCAGGCAAGTAGCCTCTTCCTCAATGCCAGCAGGACAGGAGATGGTCAGGAGAACTTGTACCACTCGCACCTTCCTTCGGCGGCGCAGCAGTGGAAACTGAGCAGTTTCAAACTTCTGGGAGTGCATTTTACACAACCTTTTGTGGTCCCAGAACAACACATTACCCAATCGGGGAAGTTCAGCAATTCCTCTGCTTTCTGCGGAGGCTGAAGAGAGCTGGACTCTGCACATCCATACTCACGCCATGCCACAGATGTGCAGTAGAGAGCGTCCTAACAAGCTGCAACACTGCATGGTACACAAACTGCGCCAGACAGGAAGGCTCTCCAACAAAACGAAACTGCCTAACGCATCACCGGCACCAGCCTCGCTACCCTCAAGGACAAAATGTAGATACAGAAAGCTGCTGGAACTGGACCAGTAACTTCATGAAGGATTCCACCCACCCTGCTCATGGACTTTGTCCCACTTCCTTCAGGAGTAGTCTGTGTAGTGTCCATGCCAGGACCACCAGACACAAAAACAGTTACTTTCCCCCAAGCAGTGAGGCTGATCAGCACCTCTGCTCACTAACTTGCCCCCTCCCCACCACCACCACCACTTTATTTCCTGTTAGAGCCACCTTGTGTGCAGACGCTCCTGTGGCTAACTTCGCTTTATGGACAAACAAACAATTTGTGTCTACAAGCTATCTTAGGTATTTTTGTTTAATCATTGTGAGCTCATAGTTTGTGCTGCATTAGATCTGGAGTAATGATTATTTCATTCTCCTTTACACTTGTGTACTGGAAATGACATTTAAATTATCTTGAATCCCCTAATTTAAGATCTAAAACTAGCTAATCTGTTGCTAATTGACCTACCAGTGAACCTTTGCAATCGTAATCTATGGCGATTCTGACTTGCCGATACTCCGTTTCCAGGCGGTTCCCTGAGCCCTGTGCGACCCAGGGAGTGTCTGTGCTTAGAAAGAACAGTTCTCTTGCTAGCGGAAGATGACCAGGGCAAACTTCCATGGCTTTCTCTGGTTTGGCATCAGTCAGGTCCCAAGGATGCCAAGGCCAGAGTGTTTCAACCTGTGTATAGTGAATACAATCAGTACATAATCTAACTTCACATTAATTGTGCCATCAGTTCAATGCACTCTCAGCTAATGCCAGTCCTGTTTCCTCCTTAAACAATACTCCCGACACAGGACCCAGCCCCTCCGTGTCCAGTGGTGGCAGAACCCTTCCCCGCAGAGTTTCAGTACATTGGTGGGGGGAACAGAGGTAACTTGGCTTCCATGTCTGATCTCGCCAACCTGGTCTGGTTTTTGCCGCAGCTTTCCCCCTTTTCGGTGCAGAACTGTTTTTGACCTTGTACCATTGTGGATTAAATCACCTTTTGTTATCACTTAGATCTAGGCAAGAGATTTGGGCAGCCTCTTAACCATATAAACCCTTGACATGGCAATACCCTGCATACAATGAGCTTCAGCTCCCATAACACTAGTCCAAAAGTCTAACATGGGTTCATTCCTACAAATGGCAGGACTCGTTTCTTCTCTTCGTTTTTGGTAATTGTTCTTTCCCATCATCTGATGTGCTTTTAATTCAATTTATTACAATTTGGTGAGAGCCTGATTACCCTATCGCATGATTTTTTTTTAGAGTTTCTGATTTGTAAAGAAGGAACTCATTCGGAACCCTCCTTTGCAGCTTTGTATTGGTTTATTGTTGTCACGTGGAGTGGGATAGTGAAAAGCTTTTGTCTTGTGTACCGTCCAGACAGACTGTGTCTTCCTTGGGCAGTAAAAAGGAAAGCAGAATTTCGAATAGAGTTGCAGTGCAGGGGCCAAGATGAGGTACATTGGGAGATCGGAGTTCAAGAGCTTTCATGACTATCACCTTTCATGACTGTCAGTCGATAAAATTCAATTCTCTTCTAATGCAGAAAAATTGGCAGTGAATGTATATCCAGTAAGGTCTAGCAAACGGTAGCAGTGAAATAATAAACATAGCTATTTCCCTCCCTTCCATGTGCCCGTAATCTTGTCCATTCTCTTCATCGCTGTGCTGCCAAGTGGCTGCTTTGCATCCTTCTCGTCAACACTTTTCCAATGCATTTTGGCCCAATTAAGCAGCTGAACCAATTAACTGAAGTTTCATGGAAATAGTTAAATATGTATAAAAAATTGCCATTAAACTACCTTGATGAGAATGATGCAAAGCAGCCACTTAGCAGCACAGCAAATACATAATTTGTTACTCAGTGTGTGAAATTCCATGTTCAGATTTAGATTTATTTATCACATGTACATCAAAAGACACATTGAAATGTGCCGTTAACACCCAAAGATGTGCCGGGGCAGCTTGCGAGTGTCACCACACATTCAGGTGCCAAGAGAACTTGCCCGTCGTGCTTGGCAGAACAACACAGGACATACCAAGTTAACAAAACCACAACAGCATAACAAACCCCGTGAAGTAATAAACATTGCTATTTCCTTCCCTTCCATGTGCCCGTAATCTCGTCCATTCACTTCATCGCTATCCTTCTCGTCAACACCTTTCCAGTGCGTTTGGACACTACAGTGACCGTGTGGGAGAGTGTACTAGCTCCGTACTGACAGAATCCAGGGATAGGATTGACCCTGGGCCACTGCGGTTGTGGCAGCATCTCTAAAAGCTGCGTCAATCGTTGCGTGCATTTCTGTGACTCCCTACGCATTTCATGCACTGGAGTGTTTCAGGGTTACAAACGCAAGGCTTTCTCCCTATCACCTTGCCTTGCTGGAAGAGGTTTTGTCTAGAACAATATCCTAGCTGTTGAGGGAACTCAGCAGGTCAGGTAGCATGGAAATGGACAGTTGATGTTTTTGGGGCAAGATCCTTCACCTGCGCTGAGAGAATAGAGGGGAGGAGCCGGTATAGAGAAATGAAAAGAAGGGGTGGTGCAAAAGCTGCTGGGTGATAGGCAGATCCAGGATAGGAGTGGTGGTAGGCAGATGGAGGAGGGTGAGAAATGGTAACAGGCTGGGAGGTGATGGGTGGATCCAGCTAGGAGTGGTGGTAGGCAGATGGAGGAGGGTGAGAAATGGTAACAGGCTGGGAGGTGATAGGTGGATCCAGGGTAGGAGTGGTGGTAGGCAGCTGGAGGAGGAGAGAGTGGGATGGTGACAGGCTGGGAGGTGATAGGTGGATTCCGGGTAGGAGTGGTGGTAGGCAGATGGAGGAGGGGAGAAATGGAAACAGGCTGGGAGGTGATGGGTGGAGGTGACAATGGGGAACATTGATAGAATCTGATAGGAAAGGAGGGTAGATAATGAAACAAAAGGAGGTGGTGGGCAGAGCAAAAGAAACGGTGGGGGTAGGGGAGTGTGGGCATGTGGAGGAGGGAGAAAAAAAAGGGTGGTGAGCAGAGTCAGAGAAAAGGGGCAAAAGAAGATCACATTTCCTGAAATGAGAGAAGTGGCTGTTCGTGCCATCTGGTTGTAGGTTCTGTTCCTTCTGACTTACATTTGTGTGCACCATTGTGGTGGAGGAGGCCAAGGACAGGTCAGAATGCAGAAAAGCTGTGATTCTGCAGTTTCTTGTGTCTTTTCCAGGCCGTATCTAAATCCGTGTTCGTCTTGCTTTGTTTTGCAGGTTCAATAAGAAACGAAAGATTATCGAATATGGATATCTATGACCCTCAGACCTTGGGCTTCATGGTGTTTGGAGGTTTCATGGTTGTCTCTGCCATTGGAATCTTCCTGGTCTCCACCTTCTCCATGAAAGAAACCTCTTATGAAGAAGCCTTAGCGAAGCAGAAGAGAGAGCAGGAGAAAGCCCAACAGGCCAAGTCGGAGAAGAAGAAGAAAGAGAAGTCCGTGGAGAAGAAAGGAAAGCCAAAGAAACGAGAGGAGAAGCCTAACGGGAGAATCCCAGAGTCCGAGCCCGTGCCTGATGCCTCTGAGGCAGAGGTCGAGGTGGAACCCCTCATCGTGCCAAATGTTGAGGCTCCCATCGTGGCAGCCTCCGCTCCTGCCCCCTCTCCTCCCACTGCCCCAGAATCTTCTCCCCCAGCGTCCAAAGAAAAGAGGAGGAAGGAGAAAAAAGTTGCCAAAGTTGAACCTGCGCCCAGCCCTGTCTCAGCGCCTGCCCTGGTCGGGGGCTCCTCCAGGCAAACTCCTGCCCCAACTGCTACTCCCCTGCTGGAGGCAGTTGCCAGGGAGGTGCCCGTGATGGCTGTCCCGCCAGTGGGTGCCCAGCAGAGTACCTCCCTCGCTGCCTCACCTCCCACCATAGGTGCCAAAAAGGCAGATACAGCTGCCAGCCAAGATGAACCAAAGCAAGAAGCCCCAGCAAAGAAGAAGGTGGCACCTAAGAAAAAGTCTGAACCTAGTAAGTATCTCTGCCTCCTTTGTGCTTCTAATCCTACTCCTGTTGTTAAGTGGGTCAAAATGCTGTTTATTTCTCTAAAGTATGGTTGAAATGCTTTTAACTCTCACTTTCGCTCCCTTCCCAACTTGATCAGCATCCCCATAAAGTTGTACACTATGGTAACAGGCCCTTCAGCCTACAAAGTCTATGCTAGCTTTTGAGCACCCACCGACACCATTTCTTCTCTCCGTATACCCATCAATGATTCCCTGCCCACACCCCCTCTATCCCACTATCATTCACCTATCCACTAGCAGTAATAATCAGTGGCCAGTTAACTCAATTTGCATGTGAGAAGAAGGAACTGGAGTACCCAGAGGGAAAACGCATGAGAATCTTTGAGGTTGGGCTTGGATCGTTCACTGGAGCGGTGAAGTAACAGCCCTGCCCTGCCAGTCTCTGTAGTTCTTAAGAAAAGGTGAAAACGTGTCTGTGTTGCACCTTCCATAACCTACAAATACCCCGAAGCACCTTGTCTAGACTAGGCATGGTGGCAAAGCAGGAAATCAAGGTAGCCAAGTGCTGTCCTATCAACACTAGTGTGACATTAGTGAAGGGATTGGTTTTGGTCAGAGCGATGGGGAACAACGGTCTGTTTTTGCTTTGGAGGTACATCACCAGAATTCTCAACAGCGGGAGAGGGCCAGTCAGGCCTTGGTTTGAGACGCTGTCATTGTGGAGCTGGAAATTTCACACACTACCTGAAGTGAGACTTGGCAGCCTTGCACCAAGTTGTGATTGACACAACATTTACTTTTGCAGTAGAAAGTTAATAAATATATGTGAAACATGCCATTAGGAGCACACTCATCCCACGGTATTAACATCATTTTTCGTGGAGTGTCTTTCTGCTCTGTTCTTCATGTCTTAAGTTTAATTGCGTTAACGTAGAACTTAATTAACCTCAACATACTTTCCAAACTATTCCTGCTGATTGAAGTTTGAGGACTGCTTTTGACCATTACCACCAAACAGGGAGAAGTGCTTATGTCCTTTGAGTGGAAAATGCTGTACAATATTCAGCAGGGCTGGCAGCATCTGTGGAAAGAGCTGGGGAGCTAATGTTTAAAGTCGGTGACTTTCAAAACTTGTCCAAGTTCATTTCTCCCCATAAAAGTTGTCTGACCTTTTTGGAGAAGGTGTTTTCAGCATTTTGACTTTTTTTTTCAGGTTTCCAGTTAGCTACAAGTTTTTGCCCTTCACACATCTTCTTGAAGTTCTTTGGATGTCTTTTGAGTAATCATGGTGACCTTGACATCTTTTAAATCAAGAGAAGTAGTGGACAGATCTTACTGGCTGTTGGTGATTCAGACCTTACTGTATGTGATCTTGTCAATCTTTTTTTAATTCATTCAACAGATGATGGCTTTGCAGGCTGAGCCAGAATTTATTTGCCCATTCCTAGTTGCCTTTTGAAGGAAGAGGTGGTAGGCGGCCCTGAACCACTGCAGCATTAGGTTTGTTATCAGTAATGCACAAAGAAAAATGTGATGCTTTGCAAAAGCAGTCCAATGCAAAGACAAAAATAGTGGTCCTTGAGATATGGGTAGATGGAGTTCTAGAGCACTACAGTGCTGAAACAGACCTTTTGGCCCATCTAGTTCATGCCCAACCATTATTCTACCTAATCCCATCAACCTGCACCTGGCCCAAAGCCCTGCATACCCCTCTCATCCAGGTACTTATCCAATCTTCTCTTAAATGTTGAAATCGAACCTGCATCCACCACTTCCACTGGCAGCTTTTTCCACACTCTGAGAGAAGTTCCCCCTTGTGTTCCCCTTAAACTGTTCTCTTTATGCAGCCAGTCCTTGAGGAGTGGGTACAGTTTATGCCTTACAGTTTATGGTGGGGATTTTGATACGGTGAGGGTGAAGTAATGGCATTATGTTCCTAAGTCAAGATGGTGTGTTCAAGGTAAATTCATTATCAAAGTACGTATGTGTCACCATATACTATCCCGAGATTCATTTTCTTATAGGCATTTACAGTAGAACAACTAAATACAATAGGATCAATGAAAAACTAAAGACTGACAATCAACCAATGTGCAAAAGAAGTCAAACTGCAAATACAAAGAAATCCAAATAATAATAAATAAGTCCAGGCAGTCCCCGAGTTACGAAGTCCGACTTACGGACAACTCGTACTTACGAACTGAGGAAGGAGAATGTCGTCTGCCATTTTAAGTCGAATCCCGACGCTGTCCGCCATTTTAAGTCATTGCTGTTGACACTGTGTTGAGTGTTTAACTTTGTATTTGGCTTAAAATATTCTTAGTAAGATTCACCCTGACCCCACCCCCGTTCCGGTCAGCTGGTGGCGCAGTGAGATCAGTGCCAGGCTGGAGAACGGATCCAGTGACAGACTGCAACCGTGCTGGGTTGATATCGAGCTCACAACTCGATCTCGTAAAAAAACACACTGCCACCTCCAGTTTAAATTCCCATGCGGAATATTGTGGATGATCAAATAACCCAGCACAGTCCCCACTTGTCCCATTCAGCCTGTCTCAGTGCAGTGGTCGTTAGGACCCAGTGGACCTCGAGAGCTGGTGGAGGTCGGGACCTGACGCACGCAGTGTTTCTGTTCCGTTGACAGTGTGCGGTGGTCCTTAAGACCCAGTGGACCTCAGGAGCCGGCGGAGGTCGGGACCCGACACCCGCAGTGTTTCTGTTCTTTTGACGGGAAGCGATCGTGATTGAAAATAAAGTGGAAATAATAAAGCATTTGGAAAGAGGTGAAACATTATTGGTCATTGGAAAAGCATTAGGCTACAGTCAGTCAACGATCGGAACAATTTTAAAG
Source organism: Hypanus sabinus (assembly GCF_030144855.1). Taxonomy (NCBI): domain Eukaryota; kingdom Metazoa; phylum Chordata; class Chondrichthyes; order Myliobatiformes; family Dasyatidae; genus Hypanus; species Hypanus sabinus. The sequence goes on along the minus strand of NC_082717.1, from coordinate 90,758,582 downwards.
GATAACGGATAAAGTTAGAATAATGGAGCATGTGAAAGGCACATGACCCTGCCCCGATGAAAACTACAATTATTACTAGGCAATGCAGTGGTTTAATTATTGGAATACATACGTTTCTTAAGTGTTTTATATGCATAGAAAGGTAAAATATATACTATATACTAAGACAAACATTTGACTAACTGACGCTAAATAATACTGGATGTACTTGTTCCGATGTACGTACAAATCCGACTTAAAGACGGACTCAGGAACGGAACTCTTACGTAACCCGAGGACTGCCTGTAGTAAAGATACGGTCTTGAGAACATAAGTTATAGTTGAAGGGTACTGACTGTTCCTGAACCTGGTGATGTAAGTCCTGAGGCTCCTGTACCTCCTTTCCAATGGCAAGAGTGAGAAGAGAAAGTGGTCTGGATGGTGGGGTCCTTGATGATGAATGCTACTTTTTTGTGGCAGTGTTCTTGTAGATGTGCTCAATGGCAGGGGACTGGGCTGTATCCACTACCTATCTATCGATCGATCGATCTATTTATTGATTGATTGGTGTCTGCATTGCTGTTCCATAGCAGGTCATGATGCAATCAGTCACGATGCTCTCCATGGTGCATCTGTGGAAGTTTGTCAAAAGTTTTAGTTGACATGCCAATTCTGTGCAAACTTCTGAGAAAGTAGAGGTGCTGCCATACCTTCTTTGAAGTGGCTCTTATGTGCTGGTCCCAGGACTGATTCTCTGAAATGCGGCTTGGAGGGCAATTCCCAGGTGATGGTGCACCTCTGCTTATGCTTGTTCTTGCAGCTGAAGGAAGTCATGGATTTGTAAGGTCCTGTCTAATGAGTCTTGGTGAGTTGCTGTGGTGTGCAGGTTGTGCAAACAACTGCTCCTATGTGTCAGCGGTGGAGTTAGTGAATGGTTGTGGACGGGGTAACCATCAAATGGGCTGCCGTCCCCAAACAGTCCTCCCCGGTGAGGCAGCGCTTCACCTGTGAAACTGCTGGGGCTGGCTCTTGTGTTCAGTGTTCCTGATGTTGCCTCATCTACTTTGATGAAACCCATCATAAATTGGGGAATGGCTTTGTCGAGCACCTCCGCTCCATCTGCCAGAAGTGGAACTTCCCGCTGGCCAAACATTTTAATTCCCATTCCCATTCCCTGGCTTCCGCTTGTGCCACGATGAGGCTACCCTCGGGGCGAGGAGCAACACCTTATATTCCACTTGGGTAGCCTCCAACCTGATGGATTGAGTACTGATTTCTCCTACGGTAAACGTTTCCCCGCCCTCCCCTCTTCTGTATCCGGGTGAGATGAGGTAAGAGGCCAATCACTTCCCCTTAGGTCCCCCCCTCCTTTGGTTCACTCACCTCTCCAGCCCTTTACCTTTCCTACCCACCTGGCTTCACCTATCACCCTCCAACGATCCTCCTTCCCCTTCCCCCATCCTTTCCAGGCCTGAAGAAGGACCTTGGCCCAAAGTTTCAACTATTTACTCATTTCCATTGATGCTGCCTGGCCTGTGAGTTGCTCCAGCATTTTGTGTTTGTTCCTGTCATGCATGGTGTTTAGCTCTTGGAGTGTTGCTGAAGCGTCTGGGGAGTATTCCATCACTGTCCTGGTTTGTGGCCCGTGGATAGGTTTGAGAGCCCATCTCCCACTGCTGATTTTCATGTTAAAGTCATGAGTGCACACACTGTCAAATGGAGAAGTTGTGGACCTCCCGACCAATTCAGGAGCAGATGTTTGCTGGAAAATTGCTGGAGTTCATTCTCATTATGATTCCCAGCACTGTTCCAGGGAATCACCTTTTGGATCCCAAGTCAAATCAGGACCTGCCACCTCATTGATTTCAATGAGGAAGATGGAAATTGGATTAGGAAGCAGTAAATTAATTTTAACAATATTTTGCTTTAATATTTTTAATTAAGTGTTTTAATTTTGTACTTGATTTATATTTAAATTTTTACAAAGCATGTCTGTTGAGAATGTGCTGAGAAGGAAAATGTAGACACAAGGTTCTGCAGATGCTGGAAGTCCAGAGTTAACACACACACAGTGCTGGACTGGAATAAACTGTTGTCCCAAAATATCAACAGCCTTCTTCAATGAGATCAGGACCCTGATAAACCTCTGCTCGAAATGTCATCAGTTTATTCCTTTCCATAGATGCTGCCTGACTTGTGTTCTTCCAGCTTTTTGTGTGTAAAAAAGATGTGATTGCAGTAAAAGGGAGTTTGATAGTCAGCATAAAGCTGTTGGCCTAAAGAACCTGTTTTGTGTTATTTGACTCTGATTTAGTTAAATTCTAATAGTTTCTGAGACAGTCAGAAATGATTATAGATCATTTATAGCTGGGAGATTCCACACCTCTCAGCTTTGCTGGCTGTCGGGGCAGGAGCCTCCTTCCTGCACGTCACTGGAATTCCTGCCATCATTTTAACCATGGCTGTAGACTCCAGAGTTTGGGGGCTAATGAGGTAAGGCTCAGCTCCTGGCTATGGAGAAATGTGTTGGGGTGGAGAGGTCAAAACTTGCCCAACAGTACACTCAGTGGCCACTTTATTAGGAACACCTGTACACCTACTTAGTAATGCAAGTATCTGATCAGCTAATCATGTGGCAGCAACTTAATGCATAAAAGCATGCAGACATGGTCAAGAGATCCGGTTGTTGTTCAGACCAAACGTCAGAATAGGGAAGAAATGTGATCTAAGTGACTTTGACTGTGGAATGATTGTTGGTGCCAGATGGGGTGGTTTGAGTATCTCAGAAACTACTGATCTCCTGGGATTTTCACAAACAACAGTTTCTAGAGTTTACAGTGGATGGTGCAAAAAGCAAAACAAAACATCCAGTGAGTGGCAGTTCTGTGGGTGAAAATGCCTTGTTAATGAGAGGTCAGAGGAGAATGGCCAGGCTGGTTTAAGCTGACAGTAACTCAAATGACGACCCATTACAGCAGTGGTGTGCAGAAGATCAACGGCACAACACATCGAACCTTGAAGTGGATCGGCTACAGCAGCACCTGACCATGAACACACCTCCTGCACCTAATGGCCGCTGAGTGTATCTAAATGAAGTGGGCACTGAGTGCATGTCAGGTCTATTTCAGATGAATTTCCTCCTTCAGAGTTAAAATTTGCACAGGTTGTATTGATAATTCTCACGACATGCAGAAAAACAGTGAAGAAAGCCTGCAAGAAGTCCAATTTATTTCAACTGCTAATTATAAACTGGAAGCAACCGTACAAGTGCAATCCCAGTATTTGTCCATGATAATTTCTTCCCCCCCCCCCCCCCCCCCAATTGTATCGTGAATCCACTGAACAAGCTATTCAGTGTTGCTTAGTTCTTCACGCTAGTGCTGGTGTTCAGCGGGGTCTCCCCCATTTGTGTATTTGACCAAGCCACCATGAAGGAGTCAATCATCTGACATCTGTGGTTCACTGGGTGCATTCTCACCTGGGTTAGTCGTGGGTTGTAATCCAACTCAAGTACACAATCTAGACTGAGATGCCAGTGAGGGAGCGCTAGAGTAGCAGAGGTGCTATATTGTGGATTTGCCATTAAACAAAGGGCTACTCTCCTCTTTGTTGGCATGTGGCTAAGCTGTTGGTCTAGTGATCTTGAAGGTCGCTAGTTCGAGCCTTAGCTGAGGCAGCGTGTTCTGCCCTTGAGCAATGCACTTATCCACACATTGCTCTGTGATGACATTGGTTCCAAGCTATATCGGCCTAGTGCCCTACCTTGGACAACATTAGTGGTGTGGAGAGGGGAGACTTGCAGCATGGGCAACCGCCAGTCTTCCATACAACCTCGCCCAGGCCTCAGTCAACATCAAAATCAATGGACAGCCGAAGAAGAGAAGAAGAAGCAGACTTTCCTCTTTGGGTGTGTCAAAGAATATGTCCCTACTTTGAAAAGCAGCTATTCTTTGCAATTGATCGTGGCTGATCCATTTCTGTCTCAAAGCCAGTCTCCTGCCTTCTCCCCGTAACTTTTCACTCCCTGACTTATCAAGAATCTATCAACCTCTGCCTTAAAATTACTCAATGACTTGGCCTCCACAGCTACCTATGGCAACTAATTCCACAGATTCACCACCCTCTGGCTAAAGAAATTCCTCCTCATCTCCTCATCTAAACAGATGTCTCTCTATTCTGAGGTTGTGCCTTCTGATCCTAGACTCATCAACTATAGGAAGCATCCTCTCCACATCCACTCTATCTAGTCCTTTTAAACATTCTTCTAAATTTCAGCAAGTACAGGCCCAGAGCCATCAAACGCTCCTCGTGTGATGCCTTTCATTGCTGGAATCATTATTGTGAATCTCCTTTGACCACCTCCAATGTCAGCACACCCTTTCTTAGATAAGGGGACCCAAAATTGCTCAAAATATTCCCAAGTGAGGCCTCACCATTGTCTTATAAAGCCTCAGCATTGCATCCGTGCTTTTATATTCTAGTCCTCTCAAAATGAATGCTAACATTGCATTTGCCTTCTTCGCCACTGGCTCGACCTGCAAGTTAAACTTTAGGGAACCTTGCATTAGGACTCCCAAATCCCTTTGTTGCTCTGATTACTAAGTTTCCTCCCAGTTTAGAAAATAATCCATACTGTTATTCATTCTGCCAAAGTGCATGACCATACACTTCCTGACACTATATTCCATCTATCCCCTCTTCGCCCATTCTCCTAATCTGTCTCAGTCCTTCTCCAGCCTCCCTGCTTCCCCAACACTACCTGCCCCTCCACCTATCTTATTGTCCGCAAACCTGGCCACAAAGCCATCAATGGGGTTGAGAAGTATAATAAATCAGCCCTGTTGGAATGGCAGAGCAGACACAATAATCCAAATGGCCTAAGTCTGCTCTGATGTCTTATGTTTTTATGGTTCAATCCTGTCACAGTTTAGTTGTAAAAATCTGTCACAGTTGGAGGCGGGGGAACAAGACCGTGTCAAAGAAACAGCGCAAGCACATAAGGCCAAAGGCTGATGTAATATTCTGCCTTTGTATCTTTGGCTGTGTATTAATAATTCTGCAGGAAATAGCCTCTATGTTAGACTAATTGCCTGATTTGTGCCCCTTTCCTGTTTAAATGATTGAAATGTTGCTCTTTATTCTCCAGCCTTCTGTGCATCTGACTGCCCAGTCCCAGTGGCTGACTGTATCTCGTTGGGCTGCATTTTCTGTGGTCAGTTAACCCTGCGGTTGCTGCATATGAACATGAGACACAGGAGCAGGAGTAGGCCATCAGGCCTGTTGAGCCTGCTCCGCCATTCAATATGATCATGGCTGATCTGGCCACGGACTCATCTCCATCCACCTGCCTTTTTCCCCAGAAATCATAATTCCCCTGCTACGCAAAAGCATGGCAAGGGTGGATTTTGTGAATTTTGCCTTTAACCCATTGTGCTATTGATGAGCCCCTGTCTGAGGTTTGTTAGCATTATGAAGTGGCTGTGTAACCCATTACAGGACTTCCACTGGCTCTGGTTGAGGATTCGATGTCACTGAAGACAATGGCAGACTGAGCTGGTTGCCACTGGCAACTTGGAGTGGTTTCTTGGCTTGTGAACTTGCACATCTTTGGGTGTGGTTGGGAAGTGGAGGAAGTAGTGACAGACTGGCGGAGTTGGCGTGGACAAAGAAAGATTTGAATTGGGTAGCGATGGCATTGGCGGTATCAGTGAGCAACGTGGCACCGATCTCAAACGGGCGTCACCGAAGCCCCCAACACATTGCTGCTTGCAGGGACTTGCTGTGCAGGCTGACCGCAGTACTCTGGAAAGTTCTTCAGTTGCTGGTAAAGCACGTTTTTGAGCCTTGAATTGATGAAGACTCGCGTTAAATGCAGATTCTTGGACAACAGTCAGAAAAGGTGAACTTGGTCACCAGTTCTTTGTCTCATTTCTTCACCTTTTCTTCATCCTGCAGCAAATACCTTCTACCTGGGTTATACCTAATGTCGCATTTCCTTTCCATGTAGAAGCTATTTTGGTCCATTTGGTTTATGCCAGTTCACAAAGCATCCCTTTCCCCCACTAACTCTCCCTGTAACTGATTCTTTCTACATTTCCAAAAGCAAACTGCCTAGCCCTGCCAAGCTTCCATCCCTCACCCACACATTGGTGGCAGCTTGGAGTGGCCATTTAGCCCATGAATCCTCACATCTTCAGGGTGTGGTTTGGAACTGGGGCTCCTGGACGAAACTCACTTAGTCACAGGGTGGGAACGTGTAAACTCCACGCAGACAGTCCCCAGCTTCAACCTTGACCTCGGGTCTCCGGCGCAGTGTGTCAGTGGTTCCACTAGCCATGCCACTGCACTGCCCAAATGCCTGGGTTCCTGAAATCAGATTATGTTGAATTTGAGTGTTTGCTACGTTGAAAAGAGGACTGAATGTTTTAATGTTGGGGGAATTTTCTGCCAGTGCTGAATACGCAGCTGACTGTTGGATTGTACCGTTTGAAGTAGGCATGATTGTTGGTCTGGTCTCCTGGGACACAACTCTGTTGTTTGAGTGCATTCACTCAAACAGGTGCACCATTAGAGTAACAGCTGAATAGTAAAGCCACTTTAAAGCCCACAATTACACACTTGCATTTAGTTCAGCTGGCACCTCGTGAACTTTGACTTTTCAAGATTAGTTTGTAAATTAAAAGCATTGTCTTTACAGTGGCCTGGCAGTTCGGCAGAAACCCTGAGGATACATCGGACTATCTTGTAGAGAACTTGATATTCTTAAGGGTGGGCAGGGATTGAAGGAATAAAGTGTTAAGTAATGTTTTTAGGAGAGAAATTGCATGAGACTTGCGTTACAGGAATATGCTTTTAATGGAAGACTAGTGCACGAAAATGAAACTTCAAGGATCTGAAGAAATGGAAGAATCCTATTTCCCCAATTCTGAGGTTTTTTCATTACCATTCCCATGCTGTTGCACAAAGACAAACAAGCATACCGTAGGCTCTGTGACCACTTTATTAGGTATTTCCTGTCCCTAGTAAAGTGGCCACTGAGCGTATGTACGTGGTCTTCTGCTGCTGTAGCCCAAGGTTTGATGTGTTGTGCATTCAGAGATGCTCTTCTGCACGTCACTGTTGTAATGTGTGGTTGTTTGAGTTACTGTTACCTTCTTGTCAGCTTCAACCAGTCTGGCCATTCTCCTTTGACCTCTCTCATTAACAAGTTATTTTCACCCATAGAACTTCCAGTTACTGGATGATTTTTGTTTTGTTTTGCACCATTCTCTCTAAATTCAGTGTTGTGCATGGAACACCAGGAGATCAGTTTATGAGATACTCAGTCCACCCCATCTGGCACCAACGGTCATTCTGCAGTCAAAGTTAGTTATTAAATCACATTTCTGTATTCTGATGTTAGGTCTGAACAACTGTGCCTCTTGAGCATGTCTGCATGCTTTTGTGCAATGAGTTGCCACCACAGGATTGGCTGATTAGATATTTGCATTAAACAAGCAGGTGCACAGATGTATGTAATAGAGGGGCCATTGAGTGCAGATATGAAGACTGTATGAGTGGTGAACATAGTGAGGACAAGACTAGTGTGGGCCAGGTGGCCGAAATATCCTGTGTCGCTGCTGTAGCTCCTGTGTACCTACTCAGACATACCCATGCATCAGGCTTTGTTTTGTATAGATCTTCAGCCTTCCAAGGCATAAGAATATGCTGGACAGTTTCTAATATTTTTCACCTCACCACCAATGCTACCGCACAGATTCTCTCAACAAAATTGGATTAGAGATTTTGTTTGTGGATTCTTCCTGTGTACAAGGTGTTCAGACTCACAGGGAAATACTTAATTGGTTGTAATCTGATTTAGAGCATAATTGAGGCTGCTTAGTCCAATAAAAATGACTAATTTTTTCCAATTGCATTGTGCCCTATGAGAAGCGATGCACGTCTGTGTTGCTTGTTTATAGTCATAACCGGGTTTGGTGGCCTGGTGCCAAACTGGTAAGTCCAGGCTCCTCAACTCTTCATTGTTACAGAAAATCAACATAAAAATCTCTTGTTCTGGTATGACATCACCTTGTCTTTGATTTATCTCTGGGGCATTTCCTTCAGGATGGCCTTGACGAAGGTGTTGTATAAATGCAAGTTGCTATTCTGTCCTCTATTCCCAAGTCCTCTCACCAGGCCTGCAGACGTAGAGATTTCGGGCTGAGACCTTTCGTCAGGATTAACTAAACATCCTGCGTTAGTCCTGACGAAGGGTCTCGGCCCGAAACGTTAACAGTGCTTCTCACTATAGATGCTGCCTAGCCTGCTGTGTTCTACCAGCATTTTGTGTGTGTTGTTGTTTGAATTTCCAGCATCTGCAGATTTCCTCGTTTTAGTTCTTTTGACGTTGATTTTCCCCAGCGGGAAGCTGAGGTAGATGATTTAACCATCACTGGTCTCATGTTGCCAATAAGTAAGTTTTCAAACTCCTTGCTGGAAGCATTTTTTTTTGAGGGGCGTTTAAGGCAAAGTTGCACTCTCTGGCTGTTTACTTGACCTTGCTCGCTCAGGTACTGCAAAATTAATGGAGATGGGACTGTTGCAAAGGACAGGTGAAAATCGGCAGTTCTGCCCTTATAGTTCTCTCCCTCAGAGAGATCTCCTGCCACTCTGCTACTTTTATAGCCAAGGACATTAGTAAAACTCAGGAGAAAGGCTGCACTCCCAAAGATATTGGGAAATGAGAGCAGAAGTGTGCCACTTGACTTACCATACCTATTCTGCCATTCCGTTGAAGTTCTGAACTGTGAATATTGTTCTAGTCCAGCCACATCGATGACTATGGCCAAGGAAGTGCACCATTTCTTCTGCTTGCTCAGAGGGCTAAAGAGATTCCGCACGTTCCAATGACACCCCCGGCACCCCCCCTCCCCCCCAGCTCCCCCACATTTTATAGATGCATCATTGAAAGCATCCCAACCGGATGCACCCAGCTTCATGTGGCAACTGCTCTGCCCAAAAGCCAAGGAAGGGCAGTCAGTCCATGTGGCAAACCTGCCTCCCCTCAATCCTAATTCCCTCTGCAGAGAAACCTGCCATCATAATGGAGAGCCTCTCACACCCCAGTCATTTGTTAGGACAGCTCTCGTATTCCAGAAGTAGCCCAGTAAATCTCGAGGTCAACACTGAATTACTCTTGAGAGTTTTGGTGCATGGGCTACAAGGTTGGGTCTTGGTGAAATCAGAATTGTTGTCTACATTAGACCATGCGACATAGAAGCGGAATTAGGCCATTTAGTCCATCTATCCATTCTATCATTCTCCATTCAACCCCATTCTCCTGCCTTCTCTTCATAACCTTTGAGGCCCTTACAAACCAAGAACCTGACAACCTCTGCTTTAAATATACCCAACGACTTGGCTTCCACAGCTGACAGTGGCAATAAATTTCACAGATTCACCACAACCTGGCTAAATAAATTCATTCCTAATCTCTGTTCTAAAGGGACATCCTTCTATTCTGAGGCTGTGCCTTCTGGTCCTAGACACCCCTTCTGCAGGAATCATCCTCTATCTAGGCCTTTCAATATTCAATGTGTTTCATTGTGAGATTCCCCTCATTCTTCTAAACTCTGGCCCAGAACCATCAAATACTCCTCGTACGTTAACCATTTCAACCCCGGGATCATTCACAGGAACCTCTGCAATGCCAGCACACTCTTTCTTGGATGAGGGGCCCAAAATTGCTCACAGTACAGCAAGTGTACTGGGAGTAACCTGCATTGTGTTGGATTTGTTTGCCTTTTAAGGACTCATTTTAAAACAAGGCGATTATAGAAAGAAAGCAGTATGCAGAGGTCTGTTGCTTGATCTTTACCCTCCCGTGTTTGTAGAGTTGCAAGATAGACTCCCGGATGCTTGCTTTCGCTAATCTCTCAGAGGCTGCTTGAAGTGTTTGAACAAGGTGAAAATGTACTTCTCAGGGAAGGTTCCTCCTTACTCTGGCTGGTGGTTTGGGTGTGGCTGGGGGCGGATGAGCCTGGGCAGTCTAGAAGGCATGATTCTCGGGGGCCCTCCCCAACTCTGTTTGCTGCCTTGGCCCAGGGCCCAGCAGGAACCTTCCCCCTTGCAGTGAGCAGTGGACTCACTGGGTTGACGTCAGCTCTCTCTCTCGCTCTCTCTTAGCCTGCCGCTGTGTTTGCTCATGGCTCTGTCTGTTGTCCCATCACTCTAGAGGGAAAACTAAGTTTGTTTGAGTTTGGCAACAGCTGCTCAACAGATTGCAGGCCGATTAACCCATGAAGCACCACTTCTCTCTTCAGCCAAGCAACCTGAAATAAAACAGAATAGAAGGGGTGTGTAAAGTTCCAAACAGGCAGAGCCTGCCTCCCAAGACTAAAACTAGAAGGCGTGGGCTTAGGGAGAGAATGAATGTCAAGGGGTATATATACTACAGTGGTTAGTATCTGGGGTAAGCTGCCAGAGAAGTCAATGGAGGCAGGAGGCAGTAACCACAGTTAAGAGGCACCTTTCAGGTGCTTGAGGAATATGCAGTCTGCTGGAGGAAACCCAGTGGGTTGAGCAGCATCTGTGGGGAACATTTTGGGTTGTGTCCATTGGCAGGATTTCGGCCTGAAACTTGGGCAGTGACCTACCCCAGCCGGCCCGGATTTCAGTATCTGCAGACTCTTGTGTCTGTAGGTACTTGACTGAGGATGACATAGATGGATATGAAATTAATGGAGGCAAACAGGCATGGTTATCATCACAGAGATGGGCTGAAGGGCCTATTTCTACACTGTAGGTCTCAATCACCATGGCTGTAGGAGCACAGAAATGGAAGTGCATGCATCAATGTTCAACATCAGGCTCTACTTGAACATCCCACAACCAATGCAGTGCTGTTTGAAGTGGCATTGCAATAAATAGTTTGCATTAATTGCAGAATTGGTTGAAAAGTTTAACATTGGTCGGATTTGTCCTGCTCATCATTTTCAAAGTAGCAGAATCCAAATTGGGTTTATTATCATTAACATACATTGTGAAATTTGTTGTTTTGCAGCAGCAGTGCTGTGTGATATAAAACAGATTGCTGTAAGTTACAGTAGGAAATAGAAAAATAAATTGTGCAAAAAGTGAGGTAGTGTTCAAGCACTGTTCAGAAATCTGATGGAGGAGGGCAAGATGCTGTTTCTAAAACGTTGAGTGTCTGCCTTCAGGCTCCTGCATCTCCTCTGTGGTAATAATGAGAAGAGGGCATGTCCTGGATGTTGCCTTCTTGAGGCATCACCTGTTGAAGATGTCCTTGATGGTGGGGAGGCTAGTGCCCATGGTGGAGCTGCCTGAGCCTACAGCCCTCTGCAACTTCTCCTAATCCTGCGCAGTGGCATCTCCAGACCCTGTGCATTTGTAATTTGTCCTCAAAAGCAGCAGGAGATTTCTAGCAGTAGCTTTCTATAACTGATGGTAGCTCTGACAGCGTGGATAGGATATGTCTGGCTAAGCTTTGTGCTCTGGGATGGTTCCATTGGTTTACACCTGGATTGGCGGCAGGTCCCTGGTTAGTACTAGTCTTGAGAGAAGCTGCACAATTGGACTCAAGTGCCAGTCACTGGGTAATAACTTTCTGCCATTTTTTTAAACCCAGTCTCTCAGGGGTCCAGAGGATGTTTGTGAGAAAGATCTCTGGAATTAAAGGATTAACGTATGAGGAGCATTTGGCTCTGGGACTGGAGTACTTCCTCAGTTGAATATTTCCTATCGAATAATGAAAGGCCTAGATAGCGTGGTTGTGGAGAGGACGTTTCCAGTAGTGGGGCAGTCTAGAACAGAGGGAACACCTTCAAAATAGAAAGATGTCCTTTTAGAACAGAGATGAGGAGGAATTTCTTTAGTCAGATTGTGGTGAATCTGTGGGATTCATTACAATAGATGGCAGTGGAGACAAGTCATTTAGTATATTTTAATAGGTTCATGATTAGTCGGGACATCATAGGTTAAGGGGAGAAGGCAGGAGAATGGAGTTGAGAGGGATAATAAATCAGCCATGATGGAAGGGTGGAGCACACTCAATGGGCTGAATGGCCTACGTCTCCTCTTAAGTTTTATGGTCTTATAGAAGGAAGTGTGTACTTCTTTAAGTGTGCACGACTGTGTAGGGTGCCAGAAGATGGACAGTGGGGCGACACCTAGTGTTCAGTTAATGAAGTGCAGGTCCCTCACCAGTGCAGGCCAAGGTCCTGCATTAGTTAACTTGCATCTGATTGCAATTCCAGCTGCAGTGCAGGGTGCAGGCCGGCCTGTTGGAGACCAGGAACAATTGCAATTGTATCAGAATATTTGTACAGGGAATTGGTGTAGCTGCTCTGCAAGCACAGTTTTGGTCCTCTTATTTAAAGTAAGGTTATTCTGGCACTGGAGGCAAGTCAAAGAGATTTACTTTAGTTTTATTTAGAGATGCAGTGTGGAACAGGAGCTCCCAGCCCGGAAATGGACCTATTTAACACTTGCCTCATCACAGGACAATTTTCAATGGCCAATCACTCTTTGGACTCTGGGAGGAAATTGGAGCACTGATGAAGAGTTTAGATCTGGGGTAGATTTGAGTGGTCTTATTTTCCTAAGTAGCGATCGATTCTAGCAACCCAAACTCCCTCTAGAATGATCGGAGTGAGCAGTAATGTAAAGAAAGCAGGTGAGGGGCATGGGGTTGTAAATGAAAGGGTGTGGTCTCGGTCAGATTTTATAGAACATGGATTTGTTTGTGGTTTAGCTTAATTTGTCTGCTTAAAGGCAGCCACGGAAGAAGAAATTCAAATGACCTAGTTTTAAAAAAGAGACCAAAAGCCACTGCACAGAGAAAGAGAAATAAAACCTATCTCGCAAACAATAACCAGGCTCCTGGAGCAGCTGGAGTAGGCCCAAGCCCAGCCTCGGTCCCCAGTTGTACACCAGTGGGGCAGAAATGCCTAGTGGCCAGATCACTTCACAGTCTCGGTGCTGCGGAGGAAGGAATGAACATTCGCAGGAGAGCGAGTGAGATCAGCCCAACCCTTGCCTCCATACCCCGACACTCGGGCTCCCAGTCAGTCTGGACCGGCATTTAAATCGTCCAGGCGCCGAATAGTGCCATGTCCTAGGACTTGGATCCTAGCATGCCGATACGCCCGGGCAGCACCACCCGAAGCCACTCTCGATCTCACCAAATCAGCTTGGCCTTTGGACCTTGAACCATTTCTTCCCCATTCTCAACAACCAACAACTGAACCTCTTGACCATGTCCGCATGCTTTTATGCATTGAGTTGATGCCACATGATTGGCTGGTTAATATTTGGATTAACAAGCAGGTGTACCTGAGTGTGAATATTTCTCTAGGTGGATCTTTAACCAGGTTCTTTATGAGGTCAAAGTTTATTCTAGTTTACTGGTCTATAAATCCTTGGGTGTAATCCAGTTTCTGCAGCTCTTTTTGGCACTGGTTGAAGTCCCCTGCCTGTAAATTCCAAGCTACATGGATTCACCAGTGATTGATTCGTAACCTATTCAACATTACAAATGCAGCGAGGCGACAATGATTTGAAAGGCTACAAGTTGCAGATGCTGGAAATCCTGAAATAAAAACAGCAAATGCTCACATCGGGTCGCATCTGTGGGAAGGAAAATAGGGTTCCTGCTTCAGATCCGTGATCTTTCACCACACTAGGGAAAGCTAGAAGTGAAATGATAGAGATGCAGTGGAATCATTTGCTCAGGATATTGAGAGCACATGAGAAGGGTCATTCCCTTTTGCTGAGAGGCATACGTGGTTCTTTTCTCAGTAGCACTACGTTATGGGAAGGTTTTATTTGAGTTAAATCTCTTATCATAAAATAGTGCTGTGTTATTTTAAAAGTGCAGTGTTAAGCTAACAGTTGAGGTAGTGACAGCCCAGCTTATCACTGTGGGTCATTTGTTTACCAGTCGCTGAATTGGACTTTGATATTTTTTTTTGTTCTAATTGTGTTCTTTCTTGTAAAAATTGTGTACATACCTAGTGCCCACATTTTTAGGCACTTCATGTAAATATAAAGTGGCCACTGAATGTATGTTTGTGGTCTTCTGCTGCTGTAGCCCATCCCCTTCAAACTTTAATATGCTGTGCATTTAGAGATGCTCTTCTGTGCACCTCTGATGTAATGCTTGGCTATTTGAGTTACTGTCACCTTCCTGTCAGCTTGCACCAGTCTGACAATTCTCCTCTGACCTCCCTCATTAATAAAGTGTTTCTGCCCACAGAACTGCCCCTCACTAAATGTTCTTTGTTTTTTGCAGCATTCTCTGTAAAGTTTAGTGACAGTTGTGCATGAAAATCCCAGGAGATCAGTAGTTTATGAGATTCTCAAACCACCCCGCCTGGCACCAACAACCATTTCAGGGTTTGATTTGGTTTGCAAACACGAGGAAATCTGCAGATGCTGGAAATTCAAGCAACACATACAAAGTGCTGGTGGAATGAATGTAGCAGGCCAGGCAGCATCTATAGGAAGAAATAGAGTCAACATTTCGGGCCAAGACCCTTCGTCAGGATTTGAATTGGTACATCCTTCACATACACCAGAAGTAAAACTCTTTGTTACTTCAACGTCTAAATAGTCAATGTAGCATAGAAATACAATTGTATCAGTGTGAATTAGTCAGTCTGATGGCTTGGTAGAAGAAGTTATCCTGGAACCTTTTATACTGTGGTACCGTTTCCCAGATGGTAGCAGCTGGAATAGTTTGTGGTTAGGGTGACTCAGGTCCCCAATGAACCTTCAGGCTCTTTTTATGCACCTGTCTCTACGTTCTGATGTTTGGTCTGAACAATTGAACCTCCTGACAATGTCTGCGGGCTTTTATGCATTGAGTTGTGCCACATGATTGGCTAATTAGATACTGGCTTTAATGAGCAGGTGTACGGTGTATCTAATAAGTGGCACTGAGTGTCATCCGTGTTTTTTTTAATGCAACATGCCTGTTTTACTCCTGCAAGTCAGCTTTCAATGCATCTGTACATACATGTCGCTGCTGCTGCTGTGGAGGCCACTGTCGGTCAGAGCTAGCCATGGATATTGCGTCCTAGCTGTCTAGATACGCAAGCCTTGGCAGTACGACGTGGAAAGCAAACGTGTACTTGTGCATACATCAATAAACTCAACTTTGACTTTTCAATGGCACTAAGGCACCTGGGGTGAAGAGTTGGCACTTGTTCATTCCTCAGAAAGGTATCGGTTGCTGGAGCCTCTCCCTGTCAGCCGAGACTTCAATCCTTCAGTCCCACTTTCCATTGCACTCATTTGCAGCCCTTTCAGAACGAGGTCAACCCAGACTGGGAAACGAGCTGTGGACTTGGCGTGGTGAGGTATAATGTGATCAATGTGGCCATGGTGTTGCTGAACTGTAGTGATTATGGTTTTGCCAGTTGGTTCAAAAACCACATGGTTGAAGGAAAGAAAGATACTCCTGAATCTGGTGGTGTTGGACTTCAGGCTTCTGTACCTCCTGTGAGATGGTGGCATGGTCCAGATATTGACTACTGTCTACTTCTGGGGAGGGTGATTCCACAAAAAAGGTGTGGGCAGCCCTCCAGTGCACACATGTGGGCCGTGGACTTTGAGAAGCTGTTGCGAGGACTTGCATGTGATTCAGCAAGAAGGGCAATGGTGTCTGGTACAGTTAGAGGGAATACCTCAGGTACTGCTGAACCCATTCCTTCTCTTCATCTTCCTCTGCCCATCATGGCAACTCCTAGTGCTCCGCTGCACCTTCATGTGCTTTGCACATGCCAAGTCTTTCCCAGTCAGTAGCTCTGAATGAACTGTGGCATTCCTCATCTGCCATGGGCTAGATCTGCAGTATTTATCTTAAGAAGGCAAGGTCCATCATCAGAGATGACCACCGTCTGGGCCATGCCCTCTTCTTGCAGCTACCATTGGGCAGGAGGTACAGAAGCTACACCACCAGGTTCAGGAACACCTACTTTCTTTTTTTCAATCATTCAGTTCCTGAGACAACCTGTATCTACAATTTAGCAAACAGGAAGACCGCTTCACTCTGCATTAAAAAGGGACCATTTTTGTTCTGAATGTGTTCTCTCTTGTAAGGCATTGTGTATATTTTAGTTTCCTCTGTGAATAGTGCTTGGGCTGTTTGGCTATAATGCTGCTGCCGCCAGTAAGTCTTTCATTACGCCTACACCTAGATGTACTGGTGCATCTGATGATAACTTTGAGATTCAGATTTACTTATCACATGAACATCGAAACATACTGTGAAAGGCATCATTTGTGTTAACAACCAACACAGCCTAAGGATATACTGGGGGCCGCCCGCAAGTTTCCTGAACATTCTGCCACCAACTAAGCTGATTTAATGCCGAGAACAGCTTAAACACATTTCAACACCAATTGTAGTTGATGCAATTTCACAGTTTGCTTAAGATTAACTTGCTGCAAGATTTAAAATGGTAAGAGGCAAGAAAGGGTTACAGTGTCATACGGGAAGCAGAAACTGGGTGAAGGAAAATGCTGAAAACCTGGGGGTGGGTTGTGTTGGAACACACCCAGGGTTTCCATAACAGTGACATTGTGGGATATTTTCCCTGAGCCCACTTGGAGCTGTTTGTGTGTCACTAGGAGCGATCGCAGGCCACAGGAGCAGCTGTCCATATCCATTGTAATGACAGCTGATCGAGCCCAGGCGTTGGCAGGGAGAAGCTCAGTGCTGCTGTCAGACACAAAAGACTTCAGTTAACTAAAGGCATGTCCACGGCCACTGATGATACTCTGTTCTATCCCCCCCAACCCCCTCACCCCCCCACCAACAGTCTCGGTGCTGTCATACTGCACAAGGTCCTTTGAGATACACAATTTGGCTTGATGCTGTCTGTTTTCATAACTGGTGTCTGTGAATACGCTGGCTGGGTGCTGGGCCATGATTATTACTGTAGGACAAGTTTGCCACACTGCCTGTCAGCATAGTTTCCTTAATGAGGAATCCTGCCTGACAAATCTGCTGGAATTCTTTGATGAAAGATCCGGCAGGATAGACAAAGGAGAGTCAGTGGATGCTGCCTGTTTACTTAGAGTTTCAGAAGGCCTTTGACCAAGTGCTGCACATGACAATGCTAAACAAGATAAGAGCCCATGGTATTATGGGACAGATACTGGCATAGATAGAAATTGGCTGACTGGCAAGGGTCAAAGAGAGGGAATAAACGGGGTCTTTTCTGGTTGGCTGCCTACGATTAGTGATGTTCCACAGGGGTTAGTGTTGGGACCGCTTTCCATGTTGTATGCCAATGAGTTGAATGATGGCTTTGTGGGCAAGTTTGCAGACAATGCGAAGGTAGGTGCAGGGCAGGTAATGATGAGAAAGCAGGGTGTCTGCAGAAGAACTTGGAAAATGGACAAAGAAGTGGCAGATGGAATACAGTGTATGTGAGTGCATGGTCATGAACTTTGGTAGGAGTAATCAAATTGTAGACTTTTTCTAGATATCTAGCGAATTCAGAAATCAGTGGTACAGAAGGACTTGTGAGTCCACAAGCAGGATTCACTGAAGGTTTACTTGCAGGCTAAGTTGGTGGTTAAGGAAGACAAATGTGATGTTAACACTAATTTTGAGAGGGCTAGAGTATAAAAGCAAGGATTTATTGCTGGAACTTATAAGACATTGGTCAGACCATATTTGGAGTATTGTGAGCAGTTTTGCATCCCTTATCTAAGAAAGGATGTGCTGGCATTGGAGAAGGTTCAGAGGAGGTTAATGAGAAAGATTCCATGAATAAAAGGGTTAACATATGAGGAGTGTTTGATGGTTCTGGGCCTGTACTCACTGGAGTTTAGAAAAATAAGGGGGGAACCTCACTGAAACTTACTGAATATTGAAAGTCCTGGATAGAGTGGATGTGGAGAGGATGTTCCCAATAGTTGGAGAGTCTAGGACCAGTGGGCACAGCCCAAGAATACCAGGGTGTTCCTTTAGTCAGAGGTTGGTTAATCTGTGGAATTCATTGCCACCGGTGCGTATGTTTAAAGTGGAGGTTGATAGGTTTTTGGTTAGTAAGGGTGTCAAAGGTTATGGGGAGAAGTCAAGAGAATGGGGTTGAAAGAGATAATAAATCAGCTACGATGGAATGGCAGATCAGACTCAATGGGCTGAATGGTCTAATTCTGCTCCTATGTGTCTGGTGGTCTAATTACCTGCATTGGACTGGATTGGTGTGAATTAGTTTTAAGTTCCTGAAGGACAGTTAATGTGGCGACTCTCGCAGGCTGCCCTTGGCCCATCCTTTGATTGTGTTGGTTGTTAACGCAAATGATGCATTTCACTATGTTTCATTTGTACACATGACAAATAAATGAATCGGAATCAAAATTCAATCCTGCAACCTTTCAATCTGTGGCAGTTGGAAGGACCCCATTTCACTTTGCTTGCTGGATGTAATGAGACAAATGGCTTTCTTCCACTCAGTTCCGTGGGCTATGAAGTGATTGATGAGGACAGTGTAGACTCTTCCACGGATGGCCAAGAGCTGATTGATGGGGAGGGTAGTTTAAGAGGTGGCCTATTCTTCACCATTTCTCCCCTCCTAATCTGTCACCATAAGTGTTTCAGTACTATCCTAAATACTTCCTACTCCAATGAGTCATGATTAGTGGGGATGTTAGACCTCATCTGCAGCTTGAAACTTTACCTGTCTTGAATCCCTTGGAGCAGGGTGGGATTCATGGAACCCTTGGTTAATGTTAAGTCTCCATGGTATGAAAAAAAGTTGGGAACCCCTGTCTGAAGGGTGTGAAGAGAGTTCCAAGAGAAGGGAATCCACTGACTGGGTCAAAGTTTCAGGTGACTACATGCTGTATACCATGAGCTTGCCTGATCAGTGCTGTACCTCATCTGAGGGTAGTTTAATTGCCCTTTTCCCCTTTTCCTGTCCAGTCCTGATGAAGGATCTTGGCTTGAAACATTTGACTGTTTATTCCCCTCCATAGATGCTGCCTGACCTGCTGACTTCCTCCAGCATTGTGAGTGTTTGCCCTGGATTTCCAGCATCTGCAGAATCTCTTGTGTGCATGAGGTTGCCAGATCACATCAGCCTGGGCTGGGAGTTTGTCAACTCAATGGGAAATAATTGTGCAAGTACAGGACAATGCTGGGAAATGTGAGGAAATCACCTATGTTCTTGGATTCCATGATCTGTAATGAAAACCTTGTCAATATCCACTTCAGTGTTCAGGGGTGTGTAAATGCTGAAGGCTGGAAAATCGGTCCCGGATTTGGCAGAGTCTTGTTTGGCTAGCATTGCTGTCAATTTAATTAGTAACTGGATTTTGTTTGAAGTGCAGGAGTTGGCTACATCTGAGGGTAGGTTACCTTTTTCAGAAATCATGTGATCTCAGTTACTTTGAGAGCAGTGACCCTAGCGTGACAAGCAGAATGAGCAAGTAGTGTTTAAAATCCAGGAGAATTCAAATTTGGGAGATGTTGCTGCAACTGGCAGGTTGGGAATGTGTAGTTCTTTGTAAAGCCTCACTTAAAGGAATCTTTCTGGAATCCTCCTTGGATTCTGTGCCTGGTGAGTGAATTTGTAGATCCCATGGCATTGGTCCCAGAAATCAGTAGGAGGAACTGTCTGAGGTGGTGGTGTGGGTGTGAGAAGGATGTAGAGGAACTTCGGGGGGTGGGGGGAATAGGCAGGCAACATGAATGGGCAAAGATCTGGCAGATGGAATATAATGTTTAAAAATTATGAAGTCACCTATGTTTAGGAGGAAAGATCATACGCAACAGAATGGACAAACAGCCAATATGCGGAAGACAACAAACTGTTTTTAAAAAAACAAGTAGGGGGGGGGGGTAAAAAATAAATAAATATCGAGAACATGAGACGAAAGGTCCTTGTAAGTGAGTCCTTAGATTGTGGGATCAGTTCAGTGATGCAGCAAGTGAAATTGAGTGAAGTTATCCCCATTGATTAAAGAGCCTGATCATTGGGGGGTAATTGTTCCTGAACCTGGTGGAGTCTTGAGGCTACTGTGCCACCTTCCTGATGGCAGCAGGGAGAAGAGAGCACGTCCTAGGCGATGGGGATCCTCGATGATGGATGCTGCTTTCCTGCGATAGCGCTCCATGTAGATATGCTCATTGGGAGTCCTGCTCAGTCCTGGGATGGACTGGGCCATATCCACTACTTTTTGTAGGACTTTCCATTCAAGGGCATTGATGTGTCCATACCAGTTAATACACTCTGATTGCACATTGACAGAAACTTGTCAAAGTTTTAGATAGCATGCTGAATCTTTGTAAGCCTCTAAGGCAGTAGAGGCGCTGCCGTGGTTTCTTTGTAATTGCACTTGCTGGTCCCAGAACAAGTCCTCCCAAATAATAACACCGAGGATTTTGAAGTCCTCTCCTACTCTGATCCCCTGATGAGGACTGGCTCATGGACCCCTGGTTTCCTGCTCCTGAAGTCAATAAGCTGCTCCTTGGTCTTGCTGACATTGAGTGTGAGGTGTTACTGTGGCACCACTCAGCCAGATTTTCAACCTCCCTCTTGTACGCTGGTTTCCTCTCATGTGGCACCTAGTCAAATGCCTTTTGGAAATCTAAATGCACTACATCTACAGGTACACCTCTATTGAGTCTGCTTGTTACATCGTCAAACAATTTGAGCAAATTTATGAAGTGTGATTTGTCTTTCACAAAGTCCAGGTTTCATTGTGCAGGCAGTTCTGCTGTAACGCACATTTCCATAATAGCAATTGATTGTAGTGTGAGTCATGGATTACAGAACACAATACACTCAGTGGCCGCTTTATTAGGTACATCTGTGCACCTGCTCGTTGATGCAAATATCTAATCAGCTAATCACGTGGCAGCAACTCAATGTATAAAAACATGCCGACATGGTCAAGAGGTTTGGTGGTTGTTCAGACCAAACATCAGAGTGGGGGAGAAATGTAGTCTAAGTGATTTAGACCGTGGAATGACTGTTGGTGATGGATGGGTTGATTTGAGTATTTCGGAAATGGCTGGGTTTTCTAAATTTATTGTTTATTTATTGCGAAATAGTGTGGAACAGGTTCTTTGAGCTGTGCTGCACAGTAATCCCTGATTTAACCTGAGCCTAATCATGGGACAACTTACAATGACCAATTAACCTACCAACCAGGACGTATTTGGACTGTGGGATGAAACCAGAGAACATACAAGCTCAGTGATGGGTCAGCAGTCTCTAGAATTGACAGAGAATGGTGCAAGAGTCATCAACCATCCAGTGAGCAGAAGATCTGTGGATGAAAACACCTTGTTAATGAGGGAGGTTCAAGGAAGATGGCTGGACTGGATCAGGCTGACAGGAAGGCAACAGTAACTCAAATAACCTCGTGTTGCAACAGTGACATGCAGAAGAACATCTCCGAATTCGATCCTTGAAGTTGCTGTGCTACTGCAGCAGAAGATGTTAATGTACCTGACAGGGGGTGTCTAATAATGTGGCCCCTGAGTGTATCTATTACGCTGGGCACAGTGGTCACAGGAAACCTGTTTCAGTCTGTAATTTGAAGGCAAGTACAGCCTGTTCTGCTACGACACAATGTTTCTTAGTAATTGCACCTTGCTCTTTGATTATTGTTTCTACCATCTTACATAAGTGCTGGTCATTAACTTCAGGAAGGGGCAGTGCACAGGTTTCTGTCTACATCAACAATGCTGAGGATGAGAGATTCAAGTCCCAAGGAGTGAACGTCACACAATAGCCCCTCCTGGTCCAACCACATTGATGCCACAGCCAGAAAAATTCACCAACACCTCTACGTCCTCAGGAGGCTAAAGAAATTTGGCAGTGCCCTGTTGACACTTCGACATTTTTATCAGAGCACCGCAGAAAGCTTCCTATCTGGATGCAGCAAGGTTTAGTATAGAATCTGCTCTTCCTGTGACCCCAAGAAACCGCAGAGGTTTGTGGATATTACTCAGCATATCATGGAGGCCAGCTACCCCTTCATGGACTCGGGCTCTACTTCTTGTTTTCTCAGTAAAGCAGCCAGCATCATCAAAGTCCACACCCACACTAGATATCCTCTCTCTTCCATTTCCCTTTGGGGAGAAGATACAAAAGCCTGAAAGCACAAGATACCTGGCTCAAGGGCAGTCGGTACACTCTCTCTTTGTCTAAGCTAGTGCAGCGTAGACAGTCAGGAATGTACTGCCTTTAGTCCCCAGAGTATTTCTAATGCTGCGTCCTTTGTGACTGGGATTTCTTCCTTACCATTTAAAGACAGTTTGTTATCTCTGGGATATTGGCACATTTCTGCCAGTTCCTCATTTCTGGATATTAATCCTGCAACCTCTTTCTTTAGAACTGCCTACTAATGTTAGCCTCTCTTTTTTTAATATGCCCATAGAAACTGTTACTGCTTGTTTTGATATTAATCACAAGTTTTCTCTCAAAATCTGTTTCCGCTCTTTGATCCTTCCATGCTGGTTCCTGAACGGTTCCCTGATCCTCTGATCTCTATCAGCCTTTGGTACTTTGAATACTTTGATTTAACCACAAAATTATCAAATCAATGCAATGAGTTGTCTGCACATGACTCAAGATTATTTAAAGTATAAAGGAGTATTAAACAATTGTTACTCTGGATCTGATGCAACACAAAAGTTGAAGAACACAATAGTAAAGAAACACAATAAATATTAATAGATAATATTTCTTAGGTACATTGTTTGTATATCCATAAAGTGACACTAGGTACAAGAGTGTCTGTACATAAGGTGACTCTGGCAGGAAATGATAAAGTAGTGATGATGGGGTGGGTTAATAGGTGACGGTGTTGATCACCATTACCACCAGGGAAAGTAACTGTTTCTGAGTCTGGTGGTCCTGGTGTGGATCCTATGTAGCTTCCTCTCTGAGAGTGGGGCAACCAGTCCATGAGCAAGGTCGGTGGGATCCTTCATTACTGAGGTTAAAAGAAACTTCTATGCAAAGGGTTGAGTGTATCTTTGGAATTCTCCACTCTGAGAGCTGTGGAAACATGGCTTCTGAGTATCTCAAGGTAGAAAAGTGTGGATATTAGCAACATATGGTGCTGAGGTAAATGATCAGCCAGGACCTCATTGAATGGTGGAGGGGTGATACCTTTGGGCAGGGATGGAGGGGGTGTGGGGTCAAGAGAGGGGCAGGAGGGGGCATGGAGTCAGGAACAAGAGAAAGGCTGACTTGTTAAGTCGGGTGTCCTGGATGGGTTCAGCGTTGAACTTTGGAGGTGGGACGGACTATGGTCCCAAAAAATGAGTTGGTATCTCACCACACAAGGAGAGAAAGAAAATCTCTAATCCAAGGTGAATTTGGTGACCACAAAACAACTAGATCATTGTTTAAAAAATCTGTTTCATTATTGTCCTCAAGGGAAGGAATTTCCATGTAGCTAGGTCTGTATGTGATTTCTAACCACTCTGCTCAGTGACTGGTTCAGAAGGTGCTCTGTTAATACTGGTGTAAATGGATATCCTGGCTCTGGAGCTGGTGCAGAGGAGGTTCACCAGGTTGATGCCAGAGATGAGGGGGTTAGACTATAAGGAGAGATTGAGTTGCCTGGGACTGTACTCGCTGCAATTCAGAAGGATGAAGGGAGATTTTATAGAAATGTATAAAAATTATGATAAGGGAGAGAGGCAAGAAAGTTGTTTCCACTGGCAGGTGAGACTAGAACTAGGGGACGTAGACTCAAAATTCAGTGGAGTAGATTTAGGACGGAGATGAAGAGGAACTGCTTTTCCCAGAGGTTGGTGAATCTGTGGGATTCTCTGCCCAACAAAGTAGTGGAAGCTACCTCAGTAAATATATTTAAGACAAGATTGGACAGATTTTTACGTAGTAGAGGTATTAAGGGTTATGGGAAAAAGGCAGGTAGGTGGAGATGAGTCCATGGCCAGATCGGCCATGGTCTTATTGAATTCTGGAGCAGGCTCAACAGGCCAGATGGCCTGCTCCTGCTCCTATTTCTTTATGTTCTTGTGTAGATTGGTGCTGGTGAATAGATGAAGGCAAGCTGGCTGGTGGCCATGCGAGGGTGGAGGTAGATTTGGGAAGGCAGAGAGGTTACTCTTTCTCTGTGTATGTGGGCCTGGTCCTGCCTGATGTGTGTTACTAGCGGCAGCAGATCATGGTGCTGAGAACTGTGCTGAAGTCTGTTTTGGTATGTAACCTGTGGTAGAGTACCCTAATGTAGTTGAGGTTTTAATGACAACCCAGAGCATTTTGTCTCAGGATCACAACAATGGATAATTGCCAGATTGGTTTCAAGTCGTATAACTCGTAGTGTTGATGAATTGGGGCAGTGAATCACTGAAGGTATTCTTTTATTCCTTCCTTTGATAAGCGCTTGGACATCAGTCCGAATCTCTCTAGTTGGCTTGCTGTCAGATATTTCATACAAGAGTATTGAACCCTTTGAACAGAACTAAGGTTAGTCTCTACCAAGCTGAAATGCTTTTACAGTACAGTGTAAAATCAGGGCTCAAATTCGGCTGCAAATTTTGTGGAGACTGTAGTTGATGTTGGGGAATGTGTTCCGAACAGCATTCCCAGTTGACTATCTTCTATTAACTTCACTTGTCAGGCTGCTGTACTCTGCTGAATTTAATCCAGGGAAGGTTGCCCCCCCCCCCCCCCCCGATCTGTCGTGGGGAATGAGCTAAATTATACTTTAATTGGGTTTTGGCTTTGTTGCTATAAAATGGCGTTGCATTTCAGGATATATTTTGTTTTACATCGGTCACTTTACTGACACTCTGCCGGGTTTGATTCCTTCTGGTGTGATGCCTCTCTTACGCTAAAGGGGGAGTATGTTTGCACAGCCGCACATCTGGCTGACAGCTGTGCAACAGATGGTGCCAAATAGAAAAAAAAACACAACTGCTTAATCAGCACTGGAAAAGCTGAAGAACGCCTTCTGGGGATGGAACAGCCAAAAAATCCTGTTTCGGATGAAGACAAGGGAACAGTCTAGGAATTCAGCTGATCACGTGACTTGCCTCGCCTCTGTCTGGAAGTCTACTCGCAGAGCTACTCTGCAATTGGCATGCCATCCCACCACCTCTATCCCTGTCATGCCCCCAAGTATTTAGTCAGTTGCTTTTTACAGGTTACTCTTGAGTTTGATCAGCAGCTTTCCCTGGGGGTGGATTCTGTGCAGTTTAAGGATGGCGCAACTCCTGCGCTTTCCAGTTGACAGGATATTGGTACTGCTGACTCAGTTGAGAAGAAAATTGCTTCTTTTTTAAAACCGTTTTTTTTTTGTGGGGTTAAATGTTTGGGAAAACAAGCAAATAAGTATTTGAATAGGAAGCAGAAGTAGGCCATTCAGCCCCTCAAACCTGCCTAACGAATCAATTAGATCTTGGCTGATATAACTGCAGTCTTAACTCCTTGCACCCATCTATCTGCGCTAACTTATCACTTCCTTGCTCAGAGTTTTTAACCAGTTTTGCCCAATATTACACCACACCACTATTGCTACTATTACCACCTTCCTAAGCTGTAGAATGCATTACCTAATACTACCTATAAGGCTTGCAGACTCAGTTGATGCTTTAAAACGCCAGGTCAAATCCTATTTATTAGCCTGGCTTTTAACAAACATCTTTTTGTCTTTTATTTTCATGTTTGCACTTTATTCCATTGTAAGGTACTTTGAAACCCATCTGTATGAAAAGTGTCCTATAAATAAGTTATTATTGTTAATTATATTTTTGTTTCTCAGCTCAAGCTGGTAAGGGCATAGCCAAGCACACACTTCTCAATTGCTAGGAACTTTCGGACTATTCTTGCGGTGTTTAGCATTGTGGCTTTCCAAAGATTTACTTAAGTAATTGAGTAAATTAATTAATGTTATTGTGTAGTGACTTTGAGATGATACCAGTTGTAGGTATTACTATTGGGACAATGTATACCCTGTTCACATTCCATAATCTTTCAATTTCCTCTTTTAATTCAGCATATTTCTGATGTTTTTCCACTTACTGGTTTTTGTATGTTATTTGTGTTTGCAATGAATATATCTACTAAGTAAGATGTCCTTGCTTGTTTATCCTGTAATATTACATCCAGACAGTTGTTATGGATTGCCTTGCCTGTAATAGTGGATCAGTCATTAATATTTGTGGGACTCTGGCTCTAAAACGGGATCAGGCTTGTATTTAAAGTAAGGTTTGGTGTTTTTCACAAGTTTGTATTTTAAAGCAAGATTTTGTTGAACCCCTGTGTAAGTAATCAGATTGAGTTAAACTGCTGCAGGATCCTATAATGTTTTGGAGTGCTTCTGGTTTCTCTTGGCATTTTCTGCATTTATGGTTTTTTATTATGTGTTTTTGATAATATTTTGTGTTACCCACCTGGTCCTGTATTGCCACAAGGAGCTGTTCTGTTTCTGGGAAGAGGTCTCCGACTCTGAGCCAGGCGTTCAACACTTCCTTGTCGACATTCAGCCTGCTCAGATCGTGAGGATGTCTTCCATGGAGGGCATGCTCTTCCGTTGCTTAGCTTTTTCTTCAATAGGGACAAATTCTTCATTTTTCTGGGTTGTGCTTTATTTTAAGTTTAGTGGTGTATATTCATGTCCAAAGACATGCAGCTCTTTGATAGAAAAATAAATTGATTGAACTCTGCCGCTAATCTTCGATCTCCTGCAAGTAGAAACATTCTCTCTCCATTCATCTTATTGCAACCCCTTAGGATATTATATTAAAGTTTTATAAGATGCTGGTGAGGTCTAAGTTGGAGAATTGTGTGCCCCTCTCCCTGCCCCCTTCCCACTCTCAGCCCACAATAGAGATCCATATCAAAATCAGGTTTATCATCTCTCACGTATGTCATGCAATTAGTTTTTTCTTGTTGCAACAGTGCATTAAATTACTACAGCAACCTAACCGTATCTACCTATGCTTAAGACCTTTGCACGGTACTGTCTACAGATAGAAAAGGTCCAGACTGAATGGGCATTCTGGTTGGTGTGGACTAGTTGAGCTGAAAGGCCTATTTCCGTGGTGGAGAACTCTTAAGACTCTCGAACTGTCTCTTTGACCCAGCCTGGCAGAGATATAAACAAGAGGGATTCAACAGATTCTGGATTTCCAACATAACACACACAAAATGCTGGAGGAACTTCAGCAGGTCAGGCGGCATCCATGGAGAGGAATAAACAGTGAACATTTTGGACCAGCTCCCTCTCAACCCTCTTGGCTATTTTGGTTCAAGAGTCCTGGTGAAGAGTCTCGGCCCAAAACGTCAGTAGATGCTGCCAGACCTGCTGAAGTTCCTGTAGCATTTTGTGTGTGTTACTCTGGCAGGGAAACTGTATATTTCCCGCGTCTGGTGAAACGCAGCTTTTTGTAATCTCTGAGCATTTGGCTGAACAAGCTCAGTAAATTCCTTTTAAAAAAAGATTTTCAGTTTGGTGGAGACAGACCTTCGTCTTCACTGGCATTAGTTGAGTTTTATCTTTTGGAAACGTAAATGTTAACTGGTGCAGTACATACCCAGATATTCTCTACAGTGCCGGTCCTCCACTCCTTACAAATACCCAACTGGTGTTTGGCTGATATATTTGAACAAGCATTTCAGGTGCCAGCAGGATGAATTCACCAGTTGCCGCAGGGCTGCAGATAACTTTTGCTGGGTGGCCAAGTTTCCCACTTGTGGACTGTGAACTACTCACAGGCACAGAATCAAGTTTGTTAATACTAATTTGTGTCAAGTTGCTTTGTGGTGGTGAGAGATATAAGAAGGATTACTTAAAGTTGCAATGAAAATATTATATAAATTGTGTAAAAGAGGAATGTATTATGACTCGGTGGGGCAGCTGCTCTGCCCGTGACCACAAGAAGCCCAGAGAGTTGTGGGCACAGCCCAGAACATCATGAAAACCAGCCTCTCCTTCACGGACTCTGTCAGTACTCATCACAGCCACCATAATGGAAGATCCCATCCCAGACATTCTCTCTTCACCCTGCTTCCATCTGGCAGAAGATACAAAAACCTGAAGCAGGGGTTCCCAACCTGAGGTCCGTAGACTCCTTGCTTAATGGTTTGCATGGCCCGCCAGGCTCAAAGAGAGCTTCTGTCTGGCTATAAGGGTCCCTGGTACAATAAGATGGACTCTTGATTATGCAGTCCACTTAATTGTGACCTTGTGCTTCGCTGCCTGGCTGCACTACACTCGGGATGAAGTAGTCAGTGGGATTCAACATTGGCTTGGTGCAAGAAAGCAGAGGGTAGTAGCAATAGATGCATTCTGCCCTCACTCGAGAGTTTTCCCCGTTTCTCTAGCTAGACAGACAGACAACTCCAGTCCCAGCATGTCTGTAGTTGAAGTTGTTTTTATTATTCGTCAGCGTGTTACTGTATGCAATGAGCCGGTGTAAAAAGACAGTACTTCAGCATTCTTATGAGAGGCAGATTCAAACACTGATCAAAACTCACTCACCTTCCAACAAATTGCTCCTAATTGACTGAAGTGTACAATGTATTATAATGGTATACTGTAAAATGGCCATCCTGATAGCTTAACAACATGATAAACTGCAGCTCTGAACTTGCAAGTCGGTAGATCCAGTAATTAGAGATTAACAAACCACATCAGGAAAGACATAACAAGGTAATGGTGCCAAAAGGCCTGTATGCAAGATGCGAATTTTTTTTCACTATACAATTACAAACTAATTTTACATCGAAAGGACTTCAGCAGAAAATTTTGACTTGCCTTACTGGAGGCATGCTACGCTGCCAAGGTGTATGCAGTGAAAAACCACCTGATACTGAATATATGTACTGGCTTCCACGGCAGAGTCAAATTGTCCAGAACCACACTGATTTGTCCACATCTGTGTCCTTCAGTTAGATGAACTTTGAAACTTTGGAAAAGCCATGTAAATGTATCGCTTCCTCCCCCTTTTCACCCACCACTTCTTGAGCTCATCCCCCCCCCCCCCCCCCCAGCCCTCCCCTTCTCTAGCCCACCCTTCTTATGTCGGTAATCGTCCTTCATAGCGGAGGTCAGCTGTTCCCCATTTGCTCCCTACTGCTAACCGTGGAGCCAGGTGCTCACAGGATCTGGGATCACCCTGAGCCAGGTAAGGCCAGGGATGGCAGGTGACTCTGACATATGGGTTTGTTACTGATCTCCGATCTGCGCACGGTCCCCTGTCACCAGAGTTAAATCTGAGATGCCTGTTTGAGCACAGCACGCTGCCACTGCCCCTGTGTTCTGACTATGGATTGGTCTGTTTCCCCAGTAATAGTTCCTGCTGACTCCTTGGATGGCCCTCTCTACATTCCCTTCAAGTCCCTGCTTTCCACAGTGAGCAGCATGGATTTCAGCGAGGGTGAGGCCCATCGGCTCATCGAGATCCTGATGGATAAGGCTGGCATTGTGCAGGACACCTGGCACACGGTAGGTAGGCTGTTGCTGCCAAGCATTGCGCTGAATTTTTGATTTGACCCCGTTGTCATTGTGCTGTTGGGGTGCGGCGGGGGTGGAGTCACAAAATGAAGGCTACTGAGCTGCTCTACCCTCTGCGGTTACTGATCTGCACGGAATAACAAGCCCAGTGTGGGTAAGCTTTGACGGGCTGGAATTGTTGTTCTTGGGGTGGATGCAGACCATTCCTGCTTTCATCTCTCAGAGATTTTTTGGGGGCTGACCTTGAGGGAGGAGGGGTACCATTTCTTTCCCCATCAGGTGCCCACTTCAAGGGCAAGTGAATCGTTCCAATATTTCCATGTGATAGAAATCAGTGCAGAATATGAGACACATTCTGATTAAAAGCAAATCTGCAGATGCTGGAAATCTAAGTGACACACACAAAATGCTGGAGGAACTCAGCAGCCCAGGCAGCATCCTTGGAAAAAGAGTACAGTCGACATTTTGTCCTGCTGAAGGGTCTTGACCTGAAACGTCGACTGTACTTTTTTCCATAGATGTGGCCCGGCGTGCTGAGTTCCTCCAGCATTTTCTGATTAAACAGGTGACTTGTGTATTTCCTGCTACTGCGTGTCTTTGCAGAGGTTTTGAAGTGTCCTCTGTATTGTCTTCGCTCTTCAAGCTCCCTGGTTAATATTGTGTCCAATGACCAGGTCATGTGGGATGGGGATTAATTATTGTCCTTGAACACCATCAGGAGCTCATCAAAATAGTGCCATGAAATTGTTTCCATCTGAAAGGGAGCTCGGGGTTGGGCTTACCATTTCATAAGAAAGACAGCAACTCTAACTCTCTTTCAGAAAGCCCTGAGCTGTATGTTCAAGTTTATGAAGTGGGGTTTGAACTCATGAACTCTCCTAGCGGATGAGGCATTGGTCAAACCACACTTGGGGTATTATGAGCAGCTTTGGGCCCCATGTCTAAGAAAGGATGTGCTTTCATTGGAGAAGGATCCCGGGAATAAAGGATTAATGTATGAGGAGCATTTGGCTCTGGGCCTGTACTTGCTGGCGTTTAGAAGAATGAGAGAGTATCTCATTGACACCTGTTGAATATTGAAAGACCTAGATAGAGTAGATGTGGAGAGGATATTTCCTACAGTGGGGAGGTCTAGGACCAGAGGGCACAACCTCAGAATACAAAGACTTTCCTTTAGAACACAAATGAGCAGAATGAGGAAAATGGTGAATCTGTAGAATTAATTGGCACAAACAAATGTGGAGGCCAAGTTATTGGGTATATTTAAAGCAGAAATTGGTTGGTTCTTGATTAGTAAGGGTGTCAATGGTTATGGAGAGAAGGCAGAAGACTAGGGTTGAGAGGGATAATGGATCAGTCATGATGGAATGACAGAGTAAACTCAATGGGCTGAATGGCCTAATTCTGCTCCAGTGTATTATGGTCATGATCAGCTGACTTGAAAATGAGGGGCTACAATCAAGGCAGGATTGAAGTAACAAGGAACATTGTCATACCTAGAATTAGGGGGCATAGTTTCAGAATAAGGGGGGCCCACTTCAGCCGACAATGAGAAATTACCTTTGAGCTTGTGAATGTTTTTTGGGTTATTTTCCTCAAACTGTAGAGGTGGATTGATTGAAGGTAGTCAAGGCAAAAACTACAAAGGTATCAGGAGTATGGGGATAGAGGGGAAAGTGGTGTTGAGGCCAGGAATGGAACGGTCATGATCTTATGGAAAGACAGAGTGGGCTTGAGGTCCAAAAGGCCTACTCCTTTCCCCATTTTTCCATATCCTTCGGCGCTTCTGTACGGAACATTGGAGTATCTTGACAACTGGTTACCCTGTCAATAAGTACACCTGCGGTCAGACTATCTCAGTACCAGTGGCACTGCTAAAGTCCCTGACACGCGAGTGAATACAGTATGTCGTAGCTGTGCAGCCTCTGCGATGCGTGCTTGACCTAACTCTTGTTTCGCGGCTCCCAGGCCACTCAGAAAGGGGATCCGGTGACGGCCCTGAGGCGGCAGCTGGAAGAGAAGGAGAAACAGCTGGTGACCGAACAGGAGGACTCCAGTGCAGTCAAAAGCAAACTCCGGGAGGTCAGCAAGGTAAGCCTGCGGGTCTCCCCAAGGACCCGTCACCAGCGTGCTGAGTCCAGGCAAGCCCCCAGTGCCCTCTGCCACTTGGGAATGTTTATTGTCAATTGCACTAACTTAAGGTCTGATTTAGTTTAAAAAAACACCTACTTTGGTAGCATTTCTCCTAATGGATGTTTAAATTCTGCAGCTTCCCATTTTTTTTCTCTTCCTTGCTCTCTTGCATGTGCTCTCGTTTGAATTTAATTCAGGAAAACAGCTCGGTAACTGGTCCTTCTGGCCCAATGAGGCTGCACTGCCCAACTACATCTGGGTGACCAATCAACCGACTAATTTTGTATGTGTTTGGAATGTGGGAGGAAACCGGAGCACCCAGATGAAACCCATATAATCACAGGGCACAGACCTGGATATAGTCTGTAAGGAAACGTGTATCGTCTCCTCACAGGTTGCAGTCAGTGGCCTCTTTATTAGATACCTCCTAAACCTAATAAAGTGGCTACTGAGTGCATGTTCGCTGTTTCCTGTTGCTGTAGCCCATTCACTTCAAGTTTTGACGTGTTGTGCATTGCTGCACACCCCTGTTGTAACGTGTGGTTATTTGAGTTACTGTCGCCTTCCTGATAGCTTGAACCTGTCTGGCCGTTCTCCTCTGACAGCTGTCATTATTAACAAGGAGTTTTCACCCACAGACTGTCGCTCACTGGATGTTTTTTACTTTTCATGCCACTCTCTTATCAACTCTAGAGATCGTTGTGCTTGAAAACCCCAGGAGATCAGCAGTTTCTGAGATACTCAAACCACCCCATCTAACACCAGCAGTCATTCCTTGGTCAAAGTCACTTGGGTCACATTCCTTCCCCGTTCTGATCTTTGCTCTGAACAACAATTGAACCTCCCGACTGTCTGCATTGAGTTGCTGCCACACTGTCTGATTAGATATTTGCATTGATGAGCAGGTGTACCTAATAAAGTGGCCTCTGATGCAGATGTGTTTTCCTTTTGCCTTCGCTCCTCTCCCCCTCTGCACCTCCTCCCTCTTTTTCTCTCCCATCTCTCTATGCAAAACTACTTGCTCTACTGAGGGAAGCATTTTTAAAATTAATTCGTTACACTCAACACAGATGCCCCAGAGTACAATTTAAAATCTTCCTTTCACGTTCTGGATGAGAGAGAGTTTGTGTATTTGTGTGTGTGAGAGAGAGGAGTGCTCCAGGCAACGGATTGCAGTGTCTGCCTTCCATTAATGTCTGTACCCTTGCGTTCCCATCAGGAGCTTGCAGCTGAGAAGGCCAAAGCGTGTGCCAACGAGAACAAGCTTAAGGAGCAGCTGACGATGAGGGAGGAGGAGCTGAATGCCGTGCAGACCCGCATGCAGGCTAGCTATCAGGACCACATGGCTGAGACCCAGAAGCTGCAGGCCAAGGTACTACCCTCATCCCAGCTCCCTGCACATCCCCCCCCCCCCCCCCCCCCCCCCCCCCCCCCCCCCCCCACCACACCACCACCACCCTGTCTGCACACTCCAGCTACAGTCAGGATAGGGCCTAGCGTTTAGAAGAATGAGGTGGCCTAGACATAGTGGACGTGGAGAGCATCTTTCCTAAAGCGAGGGAATTTAGGACCCGCGGTCACAGCCTCAATACAAGGGCGTCCCTTTAGGACAGAGATGAGGAGAAATTACTTTAGTCAGAGGGTGGTAAATCCGTGGAATTCATTGCCACTGATGGCTGTGGAGGCCAAGTCATTAGGTATATTTAAAGAGGAGGTTGATAGGCTCTTGATTAGTCAGGGTGGCAAAGGTCATGGGGAGAGGGGCAGGAGAATGGGGTTGAGAGAGGTAGTAAATAAGCCATGATGGAATGGCAGAGTAGACTCGATGGGCTGAATGGCCTAATTTTACTCCTATATCTTTTAGTCTTATTGCCTTGTGTTATATCACAGCCACTGCTTGAGTGGTGGGAGGAGATGCTTTCTGACACCAGCATCCACTGGAGCCAGCCAGCGAGCTAGGGAACCACAAATGGCACCTGGTGGCCAGTTTATCTTGCATTTCCAGCCAGGTTGTTTGACCTTTTAGCTCATCGTGACGCCACGGGCATGCGCATATAAAGAGGACAAAAACTTCTAATCCATATGGGTGAGCATGGTGTGGAGCTTTCCCAGTGCTGCCCTGGTCAGGCGATCGTTCAGAATTGTTAGCCTCCCATCGGAGGCCGTACAGAATCACCCATCCTCCCATGGCACCAGCAGTAGAGCTTAAAGGGAGCCACAACTACGCGGGGGATAGAATGAATTATAAGGGAAGCATTCATGCTCAGGACGTGCTCACACTGCAAGTGTCGCCCACTTCTGTTTACAGGTGTGACTGGGTGGTCAGAGTTTAAATGCAGAGGGCCATAGTTGTGTGCTCACATTTGTTTCACTGGAGTAACCTGATCTGACGGCAAATACGATGGAGCCCAGGTGTCGGTCGCTGCCTTTTAGCCATGGGGCAGAGTGCTCTTCATGCCTCCAAGGCTTTGATTATTCAAACTCCATGATTGGTGTCGCACTCTGCATGTTCCTAGGTTTTGAAGAGCTATTGCTGCCTGGTTGGCTGTCCTTGCGGACAGTAATGTGGACAGTTCCACTCCACTGTCTTCCATTGGGAGTGATGCAGGTCACTGGTGAGAAGATTTGCTTTGAGAGAGATCAAGGGGAATGAGGAACAAGGCTGTTCAACCCTCTAGCCCTGCTGGATCCACCTTATCCCCCATCTAATTTCCATTTCTTTCTCTAACCTTGGTTAACTAATGTGTTTCAATCCTGTGTTTTGCCTTAACTCTCCCCACCCCCCGGTCAGGGTAAAAGGCAGGGTAAATCTGACAGTGACACTCTCCCACCCCCCCCCCCCCCCAACCATATCAGCTGGTTGGTCACATTCCTGGAGAGCAGCTGGGAAGAGTTCAGAGAGGTCCCATCTTCTGTCTGGTCACTCTCTTGGTGTAGGACAGTGTGTGACGTGGAGCAATAAATCTTGGAGATTGCAGGAAAAAAAATAGGTGTTTAAGTTCATCCCCACCCCTCCCCGTCTAAATACTAATAGTCTGATTATTTTGTTGTACCTCTCTCCTTCCTCTGTTATTGCCCTTATCCCTTTGCTTTTCCCCTCCCCATCCCACTTCCCACATCATGGGTTCTTGCCTCCCTCATGATCCCTTACAGCTGGGCCACAACTGGAGCCAGCAAAGCCTCCTTCATGATTTCCACTGCCACTGTGTGCTCAGTCGACCTTGAGGGAGAACTCTGGTGGGACGAGACAAACTTGTGGCTGGACTTTCTGTTCCAAAGGGTAAGACATGACTGCAAGGCAAGTCCCCACGGGGACATCCTGCCAAAGAGCATGGCCTTTCTTAGCTGACCAATAAGGTGTAAGGAGCACTTATTATCAGCGACTTGCGTTTCTGTGGCAGGCTGGGAGTTACTTTGCTGCCACTTTAAAGCAGTTGGTAGCATCAAATAAGGTTCATCAATCAGTGTTGTTGAGTTTCTTCAGACAATGCTGTGTTTGTGCTGAGAGTGTTGGTTCCGTTAAGGTGTTCTCTAGTTTTCTGGATCAGTATGTTGAGAAACAAGAGGGGGGAACAAGTCTACCAAAGTCTTTTATAAATCTGCCGATTCCCATGGCTATCCTGACTGTAGCGCTTCCGACTTTGTTTGCTGTAAAAATGCTATTCCCTTTTCTAGGTTCCTTTGTCTCTGCCACATCTGTTCTCAGGATGAGGCTTTCCGTACCAGGGCACCAGAGGTCTCCTCTTTCACCGGGATTTCCTTTCTTCACCATTGATGCTGCCCTCACCCGCATCTCCTCAATTTCCAAGACATCTGTGCTCACCCTATCTTCCCGCTGCCTCAACAGGGGTAGAGTTCCTCTTGTCATCACCTACCACTCATGTGAGCCTCCGCATCCAACACATCATCCTCTGCAACTTCCGCCATCTCCAAAGGGATCCTACCACTAAAACACATCTTTCCACCCCACTACTCTTCACTTTCCACGGGGATTGATTGTCCTCCCCTTGATTCCTTTGTCCCTTCCCACTAATCTTCCCCCGACACATATCCTTGCAAGCAAGGTGAATACTACACTTGCCCATTTGCCTCCTCCCTCACCTCCATTCAGGGCCCCAAACAGTCCTTCCAGGTGAGTCAACACTTCACCTGCGAATATTTTTGGGTCGTCTTATTGAATCCGGTGCTCCTGATGCAGCCTCATCTACTCTGGTGAGACACGACATAAATTGTCGAGCATCTCTGCTCCAGCCACCAAAAGTGGAATTTCCCAGTGGCCCACCATTTTAATTTCTATCCTCATTCCTGTTTGGACATATCGGTCCATGACCTCTATTTTTTTCTGCCACTCTGAGGGTGGAGGAGCAACACACTCATATTCCTTCTTGGTAGCCTCTGACCTGATGGCACAAATTTTGATTTCTCCTTGTAATTTTTTCTCTACTTTTGTTTTTCTATTCACTTTCCCTCTTCTATTCCCTACTGTAGCTTCTTATCTCTTCTCCTTATCTGCCTATCACCTTCCCCGGTGATTCTCGTCCATCCCTGTTTACTATGGTCCACTCTCTTCTCCTGTCAGATTCCTTCTTCTCCAGCCCTTTACCTTGCCCATCCACCTGGCTTCTTCCAGCTGGACTTCCTTCCTGTCCTCCCACTTTTTCGTTCTGGCATCTTCCAGTTCTGATGAAGGGACTTGGTCTGAAAACTTTAACCGTTGATTCACTTCCATAGATGCTGCCTGACCTGCTGCATTTTGTGTGTTGTATCTTAAATCTTGAGCGAGGGGAGATTTGATAGAGGTATACAAAATTCTGAGGTGTATAGATAGGGTAAATTTGAGCAGGCTTTTTCCACTGAGGTTGGATGAGACTAGAACTAGAGGTCAAGGGTGAAATGTTTAAGAGGAGTATCTTCACTCAGAGGATGGTGAGAGTGTGGAACGAGCAGCCAGCGGAAGTGGTGGACACGGGTTCAATTTCAGCATTTAAGGGAAATTTGGATAGATACGTGGATGGGAGCAGAAGGGCCTGTTTCTGTGCTGTAGTGACTGTACGATGAGCAAGGGTAAATTCATCATCTGCTGATCAAGGACTCTTTGGGGAAGAGTGATCATAACCTGATTGTAACTAAAACTGGTTTAGTTCAAACTGAAACCAGGTTCTTAAATTTGAATAAAGTAAGCTGCAAAGACTGGAGACATAGATTTGGCTATGGTAGGCTGGGAAACTACATTAAAAGGTATTAACAGTGAACAAGCAAACATTTCAAAAAATCTATACAGTCGGCTCTCCTTATCCGTGGGGGATTAGTTCCGGGACCCCTTGCGGATATCAAAAATCACGGATGCTCAAGTCCCTTATTCAACCTGTCTCAATGCGGTGGACTTTAGGACCCAGCGGAACCCCAGACCTTATTTAACCCGTCTCAGAGCAGTGGACATTAGGACCTGGCGGCAGAGGTCTGAATCCACAGTGTTTCTGTTCATGAAAACAATCACGATCACAATTGAAAATAAAGTGCAAATAGTAAAGTGATCAGAAAGAGGTGAAACACCATCGGTCATTAGAAAAGCGTTAGGCTCTGTCGCTCAACGATCGGAACAACTTTAAAGGATAAAGTGAGAAAGGCCCTGCTCCGATGAAAGCTCCAATTATTACTAAGCAACGCAGTGGTTTAATTATTGGGTTTTGAGGTTTTGAGTTTTTGATCCACCACATCAATCCGGCAAGGATGGAGAGCTCGCTCGGAAGTGGTCTGTCACTGGATCGAACTCGGGAATTTCCATTCCCAAGCCCAGTGCTGAAACATATGTTCTTAAGTGTTTTATATGCATAGAAAGGTAAAATATATACTATATACTAAGACAAACGTTTGACTAACTGATGCTAAATAATACCGGATGTACTTGTTCCGACTTACTTCCGATTTTTTTCAATCCCGATCTAAGATAACCCACATACATCCTCCCGTATAGTTTAAATCATCTCTAGATTACTTATAATACCTAATACAATGTAAATGCCATGTAGAATAGTTGTTATACTGCATTGTTTAGGGAATAATGACAAGAAAAAAAGTCTACATGCTCGAATGAGTGCTGGAAGAGCACTTCCAGGTTTTCTCGATTTGCAGTTGGTTGAATTTGCGCATGCGGAACTCGCGGATAAGGAGGGCTGACTGTATATCCTCTTTCATTTAAAAAATAAGAACCAGCAACAGAAAAAGCCCTGGCTATCAAGTGTCACAAATCAGCAACAATGAATATATAATTGAGGCAGGTTTTTTATAACAAATAAACATTTATTAAATACTGCTTTAAAAAAAACCCGGAAGTAAACAAACGACTAACTTAACCGGAAGTCAGCTGCAGTACAGCAGCTTGAACAGTTCTTAAAGCAAGAATGCGAAGGTCCAAAGTTTTACACAGTCAGTTAAAAGGAGAGACTTCTTGAAAGGTGTAAAATTCTCTTTCGTTGCGTTACTGCTGATCCCAGCTGCAGTCTGCTTTTCCCGGAGGATTTACGATCGAAGAAAATAAACGGCTTAAAAAGGCACTGACCTTTCTTTGGTGAAACTTTGTATCCAACTCATTGCTCTTTTTTGGAAAAGCAGGAATTATCACAGACACAAGTTACTACTTCCTCATGCAAAGATTAAACAAAGGTCGAATCTGTTTCACCGTCAACATTAACTTTCCAAATCCTTCAGTATGTCCGAACTCCGACGAATCTTCACTCTCCACCGACTTTACTGGCAGTATTGTAGCTAAACTGCCGGCAATAACCTTTGAGATTCAAGGCAGAAAATAAAGCTTCACTTTAAAATAAACCTGTGTCATAACATCAGAATACGCAGCAATGTGGAATTGCTAGTGAAATCATCCACTGACTGCCCTGCGCCACAGGGAGGGGTTCTCCTTTTATACCCTGTTGGAAAAAAAACTCACATGACCTCTCACTGGCGGGAAAATGACGTCACTCCCCATCATAAGACCATTACCTCATCTCCAGTACAGCCTCAATTGCATCACAGTCATGTGACAGGTACAAGATACCCACAAGTACGTAACATAAGAGAAAGCAAAATGCTGTTAGATCAAGAATATGTACATATTAGTAAGTTAACTGACACCTAGTGTAAAGGTGAGTGCAAGAATCTTGAGAAATATGGATTGTGTAAATGGATGGTTGAAGGTTGTCATGGACCCAGTGGGCCTAACAGCTGGCTTCTGTGCTGTATGACCTGGGTACTTAGCTTTCAAAGGAGTACAGGTTTCCCCCACAATCCGAAGGTAGAGTGTTCCTATGAAACCGTTTGTAAACTGAAATGTCGTAAAGCGAAGAAGCAATTACCATTAATTGATATGGGGAAAAGTTTTTGAGCATTCCCAGACCCAAAAAAAAATAACCTACCAAATCAAAGCAAACAACACATAAAACCTAAAATAACACGAACATATAGTAAAAGCAGGAATGATCTGATAAATTTACACCTATATCAAGTAGAAATATTGTAGGTTCAGTGTAGTTTCACTTATCAAACTCAGGAAGGCAGCGAGCCAAAATTGATTTGGAGGAAAAAAATTGGCATGTACATGCATGTGCAAACAACTGCCTGCACAAGGCTTCACTGTCATTGTAGTCTTTCTCAGGGTAAACACAGGTATAAAGCAGGTGTCTTTTTCTCGTAAAGGTGAAAGTCCTCTTTGATTAGCGAAAACAGGTACTAATGTAAGTTTTTCGTAACAGTGAGTTGTCATAAAGTGAAGGTTCGAAAAACGGGGGCCACCTGTAGTTGGCCTTGTGCAAGGGGACCAAAGCAAATCTGCAGGGCTACAGGCAAGAGCACTGTGAGGAGCCTGAGTTGTATTGATGAATAGCAGTACCTCCGGGAAATATGCAGGTCAAGTGTCCAAGGTATAGCAGGCAGTGAAGAAAGCTAATGGCATGCTGGCCTTTATAACAAGAGGAATTGAGTATAGGAGGAAAGAGGTCCTTCTGCAGCTGTACAGGGCCCTGGTGAGACCCCACCTGGAGTATTGTGTGCAGTTTTGGTCTCCAAATTTGAGGAAGGACATTCTTGCTATGTGCAGCGTAGGTTCACAAGGTGAATTCCCAGAATGGTGGGACTGTCATATGTTGAAAGATTGGAGCAACTGGGCTTGTATACACTGGAATTTAGAAGGATGAGACGGGATCTGATTGAAACATATAAGATTATTAAGGGATTGGACATACTGGAGGCAGGAAGCATGTTCCTGCTGATGGGTGAGTCCAGAACTAGAGGCCACAGTTTAAGAATAAGGGGTAGGCCATTTAGAACTGAGATGCGGAAAAACTTTTTCACCCAGAGAGTGGTGGATATGTGGAATGCTCTGCCCCAGAAGGCAGTGGAGGCTAAGTCTCTGGATGCATTCAAGAGAAAGTTAGATAGAGCTCTTATAGATAGCGGGGTCAAGGGATATGGGGAGAGGGTAGGAACGGGGTACTGATTGTGTATGATCAGCCATGATCACAGTGAATGGTGGTGCTGGTTAGAAGGGCCGAATGGCCTCCTGCACCTACTGTCTATTGTCTATTGTCCGTTCTGCTGTTCCTGTGGGCTGATGGGGGAGTAGATGAAGTCTCCTCATGTGCCGAAATCCTAGTAACGTATGTGCGTGTGGTATGTAAGTCAAGCTTTTCATTGACCCCTGGAGCATGTGACATTATTAAACCAGTCAACCTCCCTGATGCAACAGAGATATGGCAGAAGTTAGCAACAGCCAGGAATGGTCTTGAGGCCAAAAAGCTGTGACCTTGACCTTCATGTCGAAGCTCCACACGTCACGGGACATGTTTGAGCTTGCACATTTCACACAGCACAAATATTGAAAACTGAGTATCAGCCCTCTGAGTAGTATGATTTCAAAGGATACTGGTGAGTGAGGTCTGGCTGTTCTAAAGGTTAGCTTTATTTGTCACATTTACATCAAAGCTTGTAGTGAATTCTGCCTTTTGTTCCAAATCAAGTCAGTGTGAGGGTTGTGATAGACAGTCTGCAAGTGTCTATCATAACCATCATAGTATGCCCACAACTCACTAACCTAACCTGTAGGTTTTTGGAATGTGAGACAAAACTGGAACACCCAGAGGAAGCCCATGTGGACACGAGCAGGATGTATAAATTCCTTACAGGCTGCAACGGGAATTAAATCCTGATCAGTGATCGCTGAGGTTGTAGTAGCATTACACCAACCACTGCACTACTGTGCCACCCCCAAAGAGGAATAGAGAGGTAGTACTCTGATGGTAAGTAAAACACATCGTTTCTCAGACTGCTGAGGCTGATTTTCATGCAGTGCATTATTGCTTCAGTCATTTGCAGAGTTTTATACCAAAGGAAAAGCACAAGGGAGAATGAAACCCCTACTAAAATGTCGAGTTCCCTCATAGACCTCAAGGCACCCAGAGAAAATTGCTCCATTGCAGGTTAATTGCTCTCTTGCAAGTTTAATCAGAACAGCACAGCATAATTTTGTCTTGTGTGAAGAACAGCCTTAAAGTGAAATGCTGCTAGGAGTTAAAGGATGCTTGACAGCTGTGGCAAGGCTTGAATGCTATCACGTCCTACAAAGCAAAACCAAGCAACTTGTAGACAGACAAAGGAGAATCGGTTGATGTAGTGTTTGGATTTTCAGAAGGCATTTGACAAGGTGCCACGCATGAGACTGCAAAACAAGCTACAAGCCCATGGGTTTACAGGAAAGATTCTAGCATGGGTAAAGCAGTGGTTGATAGGCAGGAGGCAAATTGTGGGAATAAAGGGGACCTTTCTTAGTTGGCTGCAGGTGACTAGTGGTGTTCCACAGGGGCCTGTTTTGGGACCAATTCTTTTTACTTTTTATGTCAGTGATTTGGTTTTTGGAATTGTTGGCTTTGTTGCAAAGTTTGCAGACAATATGAAGAGGGGTAGAGGACCATGTAACAATTACAGCACAGAAACAGACCATCTCGGCCCTTCTAGTCTGTGCCGAAAGCTTACTCTCACCTAATCCCACCAATCTGCACTCAGGCCATAACCCTCCATTCCTTTCCTGTCCAATTTTACTTTAAATGACTATCGAACTTGCCTCTACCATGTAGCGCCTCATTTCCTAGCGTATCCGAACCGACTCACAATTAGATAGCCTACGGGGGTTTGCGAGCACAGAGCTTTGGAGCCTCTTCGCCATGGGGGGCCAGTTGACAGAGGCTTAAAAGTGAGGCTGAAGTTTTCGAATAAAGTTTTTCCTTCGACTGCAGTTACCGACTCCGTGTAGTAATTTTAGCGCTGCGTGTAGCACACCGCTACAATTGGTGACCCCGACGGTCCAAACGATTTTTGGACCAGAAATGACCGACGCCGCCTCTGTTCATGCGGTTTCGTTGAAACTGCCGGGTTTCTGGACACAGCGCCCGGACCTATGGTTCCAGCAAGCCGAAGCCCAATTCCACGTTCGCCGGATCACCTCAGAAGACACCCGCTACTACTACGTGGTGGGCTCCCTCGACCAGGACACAGCGGCCCAGGTCGCGGAGTTCGTACAGTCGCCCCCGGCAGACGGCAAGTACACGGAATTCAAAGCCCTGCTCCTCAGGACTTTCGGACTCTCACGGCGCGAGCGGGCTGCCCGTTTACTGCACCTGGATGGCTTGGGCGACAGACCTCCATCGGCTTTAATGAATGAGATGTTGTCTCTGGCCGAGGGACACACAGGCCTCATGTTTGAGCAGGCATTCCTGGAGCAGCTGCCCGAGGACATACGCCTGCTGCTGTCCGACGCGGATTTCAGTGACCCCCGGAAGGTGGCAGCCCGGGCGGACTTGCTGTGGAACGCCAAAAAGGTGAGCGGGGCGTCCATCGCACAGATCTCCCAGCCACGCTCCCGGCAGCAAACCAGTCCAGGCCCGGCCGCAGAGCCCACTAACCCCCGGCCCAATGACCACTGGTGCTTCTACCACCAGCGGTGGGGCGCAGAAGCCCACCGTTGCCGCCCGCCCTGCAAGTTCCCGGGAAACGCCAGGGCCAGCCGCCGCTGATGGCTACGGCGG
Organism: Hypanus sabinus; assembly: GCF_030144855.1. Lineage (NCBI taxonomy): Eukaryota > Metazoa > Chordata > Chondrichthyes > Myliobatiformes > Dasyatidae > Hypanus > Hypanus sabinus. The sequence goes on along the minus strand of NC_082717.1, from coordinate 90,715,929 downwards.
CTGGCCATCGGGATAGCCTCCTGTATGTGTGGGATAGAAGGTCGGGACGCCGGTTTTTGGTCGATACTGGGGCTGAGATCAGCGTTTTACCTCCGACGAGTTACGACACCTGCAGCAGGGCACCGGGTCCCCCCCGAGGGCCGTGAATGGCAGCACAGTAAGGACCTATGGCACCCGTCAGGTGCAGCTACTGTTCGGCCCCAGCCAGTTCACGTGGGACTTCACACTGGCCGCCGTAGCCCAACTGCTTCTGGGTGCGGATTTTTTGCGAGCTCACAGCCTGCTGGTTGACCTGCCCAGGAAGAGACTGGTACACGCCGAGACCTTTCAGACGTTCTCCCTGGGCGCGGCCCAGTTGCCAGCCCCTCACCTCGGCTCTATCACGCTGTCCGACAACGACTTCACCAGGGTCCTGGCGGAGTTCCCATCGGTTCTGGCACCGCAGTTCACAGCAGCCATGCCCAGGCACGGCGTACAGCACCACATCCCGACACAGGGACCACCCCTCCATGCCCGTGCTCGGCGGCTTCCCCCGGACAAGCTCCGACTGGCGAAGGAGGAGTTCCAGAGAATGGAGGAATTGGGGATCATCCGGCGGTCCGACAGCCCCTGGGCTTCCCCCCTGCACATGGTGCCCAAAGCGACGGGGGGCTGGAGACCGTGCGGCGACTACCGCAGGCTGAACGAGGCTACCACACCGGACCGCTACCCTGTGCCGCACATTCAGAACTTTGCGGCAAACCTGCACGGCGCCCGGATCTTCTCCAAGGTCTACCTTGTCCGAGGGTACCATCAAATCCCGATGCATCCTGACGACGTCCCCAAAACGGCTCTCATCACCCCGTTTGGCCTCTTCGAGTTCCTCCGCATGCCGTTCGGCCTGAAGAATGCCGCACAGACGTTCCAGCGGTTAATGGACGCGGTGGGACGGGACCTGGACTTCGCGTTCATCTATTTGGATGACATCCTCATAGCCAGCGGCAGTCGTCAGGAGCATCTGTCCCACCTCCGTCAACTCTGCGCCCGACTGAGTGAGTACGGTCTTACAATCAACCCTGCCAAATGCCAGTTCGGACTTGATACCATTGACTTCCTGGGCCACAGGATTACTAAAGACGGGGCAACCCCTCTGCCCGCTAAGGTAGATGCGGTCCGCCACTTCCCCCGACCCACCACGATCAAAGGCCTTCAGGAATTCGTAGGTATGGTCAATTTCTACCGCCGCTTCCTCCCTTCAGCTGCCCGGATCATGCGCCCCCTGTTCGCCCTGATGTCGGGTCCGAGCAAGGACATTACCTGGGACGAGGAGTCCGCCGCCGCTTTCGTTCAAACGAAGGAAGCTTTGGCTGACGCCGCAATGCTAGTACATCCCAGAATGGACACCCCTACCGCCCTCACAGTGGACGCATCAAACACGGCAGTCGGTGGGGTGCTGGAGCAGCTCATCGCAGGTCGCTGGCAACCCCTGGCGTTTTTCAGCAAACACCTGCGGCCACCCGAGCTCAAGTACAGTGCTTTTGACCGGGAACTGTTGGCGCTCTACCTGGCAATCCGGCATTTCAGGTACTTCCTAGAAGGTCGGCCCTTCACCGCGTTCACGGACCACAAACCGCTTACCTTTGCGTTTACGAAAGCATCCGACCCCTGGTCATCCCGCCAGCAACGCCACCTGTCCTACATCTCTGAATACACAACGGATGTCCGGCACGTCTCGGGTAAGGACAATGTCGTGGCGGATGCGCTCTCTCGCCCTACCGTTCATGCCCTTTCCCAAGGGGTAGACTTTGAGGCACTGGCAGAGGCACAGCAGGTAGATGAGGAGATTCCGAGTTACAGGACTGCAGTCTCTGGTTTGCAGCTCCAGGACCTCCCCGTGGGCCCAGGTGAGAGGACCCTACTCTGTGACGTCGCCACCGGCCAGCCCCGTCCGGTCGTCCCCGCAGCCTGGCGGCGACGTGTTTTCGACTCCATTCATAACTTGGCGCATCCCTCCATCCGGACAACTGTCCGGCTGGTTTCCAGCAGGTTCGTTTGGCACGGTCTCCGCAAACAGGTCAGTGAATGGGCCAGAACGTGCATGCACTGCCAGACGGCCAAGGTTCAGCGGCACACCAAAGCCCCACCGCAGCAGTTCCATCCCGCCCACCGGCGTTTCGACCACATTCATGTGGATATCGTGGGCCCCCTGCCAGTGTCGCGCGGAGCGCGTTACCTCCTGACTATCGTGGACCGGTTCACAAGATGGCCAGAGGCGGTCCCGCTCACCGACACCACCTCCGAATCTTGCGCCCGAGCCCTGCTCGCCACCTGGATATCCCGCTTTGGTGTACCAGCCCACATTACCTCCGACAGAGGCGCCCAGTTCACCTCCAGCCTGTGGTCAGCTATGGCCAGCCTTTTGGGGACTCAGCTGCACCACACCACTGCCTACCACCCACAGTCGAACGGGCTAGTGGAGCGTTTCCACCGTCACCTGAAGTCGGCCCTCATGGCCCGCCTGCGAGGAGCCAACTGGGCGGACGAGCTTCCCTGGGTCCTTCTCGGCATCCGCACAGCGCCCAAGGACGACCTGCACGCCTCGTCGGCCAAGTTGGTATACGGCGCGCCCCTGGCCGTCCCCGGGGAGTTCCTACCAGCCCCGAGGGGGCAAGAGGAAGAACCCGCTGCAGTCCTGGGCAGACTTCGCGAGAAGCTCGGTAACCTGGCCCCCATACCCACTTCACAGCATGGGCGGCACCCGACCTGCGTACCCAAAGACCTACGGAACTGTAAGTTTGTGTTTGTACGAAGGGGTGGGCATCGGCCACCGCTGCAGCGGCCATACGAGGGGCCGTTTACGGTGCTCCGGAACAACGGGTCCACGTTCGTGCTGGACGTTGGGGGGAAGGAGGAGGTTTTCACGGTGGACCGCCTCAAGCCGGCCCATGTGGACCTGGCGCAACCGGCCGAGTTTCCGGCGCCTCGGCGCAGAGGCCGACCTCCCAAGCAGGTTCTGGCCCAGGCTGTGGACATTGGGGGGTGTATCGCCGGTTCTGGGGGGGGGGTTATGTAGCGCCTCATTTCCTAGCGTATCCGAACCGACTCACAATTAGATAGCCTACGGGGGTTTGCGAGCACAGAGCTTTGGAGCCTCTTCGCCATGGGGGGCCGGTTGACAGAGGCTTAAAAGTGAGGCTGAAGTTTTCGAATAAAGTTTTTCCTTCGACTGCAGTTACCGACTCCGTGTCGTAATTTTAGCGCTGCGTGTAGCACACCGCTACAACCACTTCTACTGGAAGCTCGTTCCACACAGCTACCACTCTCTGAGTAAAGAAATTCCCCCTTGTATTACCCCTAAACTTTTGCCCCCTAACTCTCAACTCATGTCTTGTTTGAATCTCCCCTATTCTCAATGGAAAAAGCCTATCATCGTCAACTCTATCTATCCCCCTCATAATTTTAAATACCTCTATCAAGTCCCCCCCTCAACCTTCTATGCTCCAAAGAATAAAGACCTAACTTGTTCAACCTTTCTCTGTAACTTAGGTGCTGAAACCCAGGTAACATTCTGATAAATCTTCTCTGTACTCTCTCTATTTTATTGACATCTTTCCCATAATCCGGTGACCAGAACTGTACACAATATTCCAAATTCGGCCTTACCAATGCCTTGTACAATTTTGACATTGCATCTCAACTCCTAAACTCAGTACTCTGATTTATAAAGGCCAGCATACCAAAAGCTTTCTTCACCACCCTATCCACATGAGATTCCACCTTCAGGGAACTATGCAAACCAGGCAGCTTGAGGAAGTAGAGAGGCTGCAGAAGGATTTGGACAGATTAGGAGAATGGCAAAGAAGTGGCAGATCTACTGTTTTGGGAAGTGTATGGTCATGCATTTTGGTAGAAGAAATAAAAGTGTAGGCTGCTTTCTAAATGGAGCGACTTGGGAGTCCTTGTGCAGGATTCCCTAAAGATCCATTTGCAGGTTGAGTCCATGGTGCGGAAGGCAAATGCAACGTTAGCATTCATTTCAAGAGGCCTAGAATATAAAAGCAAGGATGTAATGTTGAAACTTTATAAAGCACTGGTGAGGAGCCACTTGGAGTATTGTGAGCAGGTTTGGGCCCCTTAGCTTAGAAAAGGTCTGCTGAAACTGGAGATGGTTCAAAGGAGGTTCATGAAAATGATTCCAGGATTGAACGGTTTGTCATATGAAGAGTGTTTGATGGCTCTGGGCCTGTATTCACTGGAATTCAGAAGAATGACGGGTGACCTCATTGATACCTATCGAATGGTGAAAGGCTTGATAGAGTGGATGTGGAGAGGATGTTTCCTCTGGTGGGAGAATCTAAGACTAGAGGACACAACCTCAGAATGGAGAGGTGTTCTTTTAGAACAGAGATTTTGAAGATTCTTTAGCCAGAGAGTGGTGAATCTGTGGAATTCTTTGCCACAGGCAGCTGTGGAGGCCAAGAATTTATGTGTATTTAAGGCAGAGGTTGATAGATTCTTGATTGGCCAGGGCATGAAGAAATGCTAGGTGGAGATTGGGGCTGAGAGGAAAATTGGATCAGCCATAATGAAATGGTGGAGCAGGCTCGATGGGCCAAATGGTCTAATTCTGTTCCTATATCGTATGTGACAAGGTTTCTCTCCCACATGAGCTCAATGCCTTTTATGTTCGCTTTGACTGACAGGACACGGAGGCACCTTCACGAACTCTCACAGCCCCTGACGACCTTCTTGTTTCAGTCTCTGAGGCCAACGTGAGTGCATCCTTCCAGATGATGAATTGGCCCAGATGGTGTACCTGACAGTACCAGAGGCCTGTGCAAATCAACTGGCCGCCTGTATATGACATCTTTAACCTCTCACTTCGACAGTCTGAGGTGCCCACCTACTCCAAGCAGGCTTCAATCATACCAGTGCCCAAGAAGAGTGTGGCATCCTGTCGTTTCAGTTGATTCTACTGTATTTCTTTGTATCCACCATGAATGCCTGCAAGAAAATGAATCTCAGTGTAGTATATGGTGACATATACATACTTTGATAATAAATTTACTTTGGACTTGTGAGCTTTGAAATGTTGCTTTGACAACAGGCACACAGGGAATGAGGTAGATTTCAAGCAGTATTGAAGGTGCCAGGAGTTGGAGAGGTTTTGGCAGACAGCATTCCAGGCAACCACCGGTGGTGGGCCGACTGTAGTGGAAGGCTGTGCCAGGACATGAAGTGGAGAGGTGCAGCATGCAGGGCGAGTTGGGAGGTTTGAGGAAGTCGCCATGACAAAGACAGGGAGGGCCCAACATACTGATGCAATTACAAAGAAGGCTCAGCAGCAGCAGCAGCAGTATTTCATTGAGAGTTTGAAGAGAGTTGGTCCTGTCACCAAAGACACTTTCAAGTCTCTACAGGTGTACTGTAGACATCTTTCTAACTGGTTGCATCACTGTCTGGTATGGAGGGGCACAGGAACAGAAACAGCTGCAGAAAGTTATAAACTCAGCCAGCTCCACCATGGGCACCAGCCTCCCCAGCATCCAGGACCTTCAAAAGGTGATGCCTCAAAAAGGTGGCATCCATCATTAAGGACCCCCATCACCCTCTTCTCATTGCTACCATCAAGGAGGAGGTACAGGAGCCCGAAGACACACATCCAATGTTTCAGGGACAGCTTCTTTCCCTCTGCCATCTGATTTTTGAATGGGCATTGAACTCATGAACTCCACCTCACTATTTTTTCCTCTCTGTTAGCACTGCTTATTTAGTTTTTTAAATATATATGCTTATTGTAATTTATAGGAATTTTAATTGTTTATTGCACTCTACTGCTGCTGCAAAACAACAAATCTCATGACCTCTGCTAGTGATATTAAACCTGATTCTGGCTTTGCAAAAGAATGTGAGCACTTTAAATCTGAGGCATTGTTAGTTAATCAGGGAGCCAGTATGGTTGTCACAGCCTGTGCAAAGAAGCGTGCACCTGTATGGGCCCCATAGACCAAATGTTTGCTCGAGAGTAAATCCCACTGAAGCCATCTCGGATGGATGTGGCATCGTTTCTATATTGAAACGTTTGTTTTGCTAGCTCTGAATGAAATGTTTCCCTTCCAGATCCGGGGGCTTCAGGAACAGCTGGACAACGGGCCCACTGCACAGATAGCTCGACTGCAGCAGGAGAACTCCATCCTGAGGGATGCCCTCAATCAGGCCACCAGTCAGACCGAGAGCAAGTAAGCACAGAGTACTGCCCCCACCCCCCCAACCCTTTGCTGCTCTCTGGGGGTAGCTGCTGAGGTACTGGGTTGGACAGTCCAACATCGGGAGGTTGGCAGCTGATGTCACGGAGGGGAATATGCCGGAGTGGTTCCGGTGTGTGGTGTTACCAAGAATCAGGGAGAGTTGGGGCAGACTAAGGGGGAAGGAGAGCAAACTGAGGGTTGAGGTAGACTGATTGCCAGGGTTGGTAACCATGGCTATATAAGGTGGGAATGAGAGTCCATTGAAGTGGATGAGGGGACTCTCTGAGGTGGTAAGTCAGGTGAACGAGGGGGAGGGGTTAAACTGGGGTGGGAGTGAGCGCACACTGAAGGGGTAGACCAGGCAGTGTGAGGAAAGGACTCAGCAGTAAATTGAGATGGGGCCAAACTGGGGCAATAAACGCGGGGAGGGACAGACTGATGAAGGGAGCATGGGTCAGATTGTTGATGGCAGGATGTAGACAAGTTAAGTGCTGCCAGGTTTGAGGGCTTTTCTTTGGAGAGGAGAGATTGCTGTACCTATCCTGGTCTACTTGTGTTTGGGGAGTGGGGCTGCTGTCCGTCCCACATCCCCCAGAGTACTGCCCCTGCCTGGTGAAGTGTAGAGAAACCATCTGTCAATAATGGGCAATAAATGAACACTTTGCACACCAGGAAATGGACAATTAGACACTGGAAAACTGAAGCGTTGGGTTAATTGTCCCAATCATGTGGGCGAGTGGCAGAATCCATGGGCAGTCGTGGGGAATTTGGGGAGTATAGGTGTCAGGAAAAATTGGTGGGGAACATGATTGCTCATTGAACCAGCATAGACTCAATGGACCAAATGGTCTCCTGTGGTAAAGAAATATAAAACGTCAATTCCTGTTTCTTTCTTTCTTGGGTCAATATGTTGAGTAGGCAGATAGTTTCTCTCAATTATTGACCTGGTTAGGGTGGACTTTCTGCTTACCTCTGCCTCTGTCACAAGGGCTGCCACCCTCGCCTATGTGTGAGGGCGACTAAGCTGCATGTTTTGTGTGAGCTGTCCATTCTCCCACACGCGGTGAGTGTGTGATGTCTGCGTGTTGGCAGATAGTGTGTAATCTTACCTGTGCAGTGCAACTTGCGGCCAGAGTGAGAGAGGATGCTGAGAACCACGTTCTGTTGGTGTGACTTGGCAGGGGAATGATTGTCTGCTGTGGACAGTGGTGGATAAGGAATTCGATCTGCACAGTGCCAAGCAAGGTTTAACTGTATTTAACAGACATTTGGGCAGGTATGTGGATAAGAAAGGCTTAGATCAAGGGATCCCATCCTTGATCGTGCCAAGGACCAATACCATTAAGCAAGGGGTCCAGGTTGGGAACCCCTGATTTAGAGGGCAAATGGAACCTGGTAATCTTGGCTGGCATGGATCTGTAGTGCTGAGGGTCTGTTCCAGTGCTAAACGACTCTAAAAGTGTAAATGCACAGCCCCGGCGTAAATTATCCTGGAACCCAAATTCCAAACAAAATTCTTCACAGCAGCAATTACTTTTTTAAAGAAAGGGACTAGGATAGAAACTCTTACCCAGGATAGTGGAGGGAAAGATAGGAAAATGGAGGGAAGGGTTAGATTGATCTTGGCGTAGGCTAAAAGGTTGGCACAACACTGGGCTGAAGGGCCTGTACTGTGCTGTAATGTTCTGTGCTCTAATCCCTGTCAACGCTTGATGCTTAGTGTAAAATCAAATCAAAGGAAGATCAAACTTTGAGGCAGTCAGAGTCCCGTTGAAGGGACAGAATTGTCGGCACTTTATTTCTCTCCGTAGATGGCTTTCCCCAGCATTTTGTCTTTGTTACCTTGGCAGTTCCCTTCCTTTTGTACATGTTGGTTGTGTGTTCTCCTGGGCCTGTTCTTCCGCTCGGCCACTGAACCTGATCCACCTTTACCCCAGGCAGAACGCCGAGCTGGCCAAGTTGCGGCAGGAGTGTGCCAAGCTGACGAAGGAGCTGGGCGAGAAGTCGGAGTCCCTACACCAGGACGAGCAGCTGCGGAAGACACTGGAGGGCAAGGTCAGCAAGTACGAGCAGCAGTTGGCCCAGATGCAGGTAAGTGAGGACAGAGCACCCGGCTGTCACACACCTCCCTCCTTCACTGAGCACCAGGGGACAGACTCCCACTGCCTCCTCTTTCCCTGTGCCCCTACCCTGTCCTTTACCAAGAGTTACCAAGGTGCTTAGTCGGGCAGAGAGTCTGAGGGTTGGGCTGTTCGCTTTGGGGCAGCATTCAATATTGTTTATTCTCATTCCTCAGGACAGGAGTGTAAAGGGGAAAGAAATTATTGTTACTCCAGTTCTGATGCAACAAAACACTGACAATCAGCATAAAAACACAAGAGATATAAAAACAATCCTACAAGCACAATGTACAAGTAACCGTTGAATGTAGGTGTATATACATTAGATAAATAGACTAACTGTATGGACATAAAGTGACGCTAGGTGCAGGAGTATCTGAGCCTCTGACAGGAAATTAGATAAAGTGACCAAGTGACTCTTGGCAAGAGGAACTCTTCCAGGTAGCAGCAGGACATGTGAAAACACAGTCGGACAGTGGCTGACTCAATGTGGGTACGAGGTGTGAAGTGTGAGTGTAAAGTGGCAGAGCTTGGGGAGAGGGATGAAGGGGGCTGAGGAGAGGAGCAGCTGATGTAAAGTAGTAGTAGTGGCGGGGGAGGGTTAATGGGTAGAGCTGTTGGTCAGCATGAGTGTTTGGGAGAAATAACAATTTTTGAGTCTGGTGGTCTTGGCATATTGCATAGCCCGTCCCTGGTGTGTGTGATCCTTGGTGGTGGCTTGGCCACATATGGGAAGGGGAGATGTAATGGCGGTCTGTGATTTGCACTGTGTTTACTACAGAGTTCAGCAGATCGTGCTCTTCTTTCTGAGGACTGGAGCCACCCAAGCTTGGGGAGCTTACACAGAGCTGGGGAAGGTTGGGCTATGATTGGGAGTAAAACTCCTTGGTGTGCACACCACTGAGGATCTCCACTGGTCTCTCAACACCACCACTTTAGCCAAGGGAGCACAGTAGTGCCTGCACTTTCTGAGGAGACTGAGGCAAGCGAGTCTGCACGCCCCTCCCCGCCATTCTCACTGCATTCTACTGGAGAGAGTTGCAGCATGGGAAATGCAATGCAAGAGATCGCAAGACCCTGCAACGCATAGTGAGGACTTGTAAACCTCCCCTCCTCCCTCCCAAATTCAGGAGCCATGTCAAAAGCGTTACTTCCACAGTGCCTCCAGCATTGTCAGAGGCCCCTCCCATCCTTCCCACAATCTCATTGATCTCCTCCTGTCAGTCAGAAAGCACCACAGCACAAGAACAAGAACCGTCAGGATGGGCAACAGCTTCTTCCTCTAGACTGTTAGACTTTTCAACATCCTGCTGACACCCAGCACACATGTCTGAATCTACCCCCTCTCACCCTCACACCCCAACTCACAGACCCACTCTCAACCTGCACTGGTTACTTTACCTCTCTCAGTGCTGCTGTTTCACATATTACTACTAACGGTTTGTTTTACTATCATAGTGCCAGAAACATACAGTTCGCCCTTTGTCAGCCTGTCACTCAGGGACTTGAGCTAATTTTATTTTGTGACTTTATATGTTGGATTGTGACTCTGCGCACTGTTCTGCACCTTGGCCCCAGCGGAACGACGTTTCGTTTGGCTGTATGCATGTGTATGGTTGAATGACAATGAATTGAACTGTTGGGCTTCTTGCAGCCAAAGGACCACCTGAAATCTGGATTTTGCTTGTACAGTGACAAGGTGTCACCGGTGATTGCGGAGGGATTTAACATCATGTGACCACATCCCTGGGGATCCTGCGGCCCCGGACTGGTTGACCGATGGGGTTTCCCAGAAATGTGACGCCACTGAGTCCACAGATGTTGAAAACGGGGAGGGTGGGATCTGGGGGAAAGGTTAATGCCGTGGGCTACTGCTGGCGACAGTGGCCATCCTGTCTCCCCATGCACTGAAACGCTCACTCTCACTGTCCACTGCAGCTGAGCCAGCAGGAAACAGAGAGCACACTGCAGAAGCGGCTGGACGACGTCAGTGAGGAGCTCCAGAAGTCCCAGAGCAGCTATACCACACTGCTCACGGAGACAGAGAAGGCCCGGGGGGAGCAGCGCGCCATCCTGAGCAGTTATACCGGTGAGTCTGTCTGGTGGGCGAACAATGTGGGGTACAAGATGATGGCTTCACGGAGGTTGGCACAACCAAAGAAAGAATTCTTTTGCCACTTGGCCCAGAAAATCAGCACCTATCGCTCCGCATTCCCAGGCCTCCCATGTACTTGGGGTCACCATGGTTCCAGGGCTCTCTCCATCCAGCCTTCTTGAAGACTAGGGTCCCTGCAGCTAATCTCCGTGATTTGGTGACCTGTGGGCCTTTATCCCAGCATGGGATGGGTTGTCGAAGGGAGAGAGTGATGCATGTTCTCTGTGCTGAGTGAGGTTGTATGTCCAGGGTAGTGCCCAGAGGACGATTGGACCCAGGAATTAATATTGGCCAGCAATGGTGAAAATAAAATGTTGCAGAAGCTAGAAATCTGAAATAAAATCAGAGAATGCTGGAAATGAGTGACCCTTTCGGTGCTGCTCTTATGTGCAAATGAAAGATTTTGACACCATTGCTACTGATTTTCACCTTTCTCATTTTCACATGGTCCATCTCCAGACCTTTTCTCTTTTGATATTTCCACCTCTGGGATAGGTTAATAACCATTGCTCACACATTCTGGCATCTATCTGAACCATATCTTCTCCCAATGAAATGAAGAATTATGGTCCCTTTGTCCTCACCTTCCATCCCTCCAGTCTCTGCATTCAGTTTTTAATCCGCTGTGATTTTTACCACAGCATCTAATTGGACCGTATCTTCTCCCAACGATAGGAAGGATTACGGTTCCTGGTCCTCACCAATCTCTGCTTTCAGCATTTCATCCCCTGTAATTTTCACCACAGCATCTACCTGGAGCATATCTTCTCCCATCCAGTGAAAGGATTGTGGTCCCCTGGTCTTCGCCTTCCTCTCTCCAGTCTCTGCTTTCACTGTATCATCCTCTGTAATTTTCACCACCTTCTATGGAGTCCTACCCATTTTTCTCCCCCGCTCACTTCCCACTTTAAGCATTCCAAAAGCCATTGATGGCTCCATCGTTTGCTCTTATCATTTCCGACACTGCTCCCCCCCCCCCCCCCCACTACCTCTTCCATGCAACGACAGGATATATAGAACACCTTTTCCCTTTCCACCACCCAGGGACCCAAACACTTTGTCCATTCACAAACGTTTCCAATCTAATGTACTGAATTTGCTGTTCACAATGTGGCTTCTTTACATTGGAGAACCCAGAGATCAGGTGAAGACCTTGAATCAGTCTGTAAGGATTGTCCAGTTGCTGGCCACTGAAGCCCTTTACCACTCTGATCTCCCTGTGCTGTTCCAATGTGAAGCCAAAGAGCAGCATCACATCTTCTATCTAGGCACATCTGAAGAAGCATTTTGGAGTCCACACCAATTTCTGATAATAGCCTACCCGATTTCTGCAGAACAGTCATCAACTAGCAATGGAGACAGCATAAATTAAATTCACTCTCCACAGATGCTGCCTGACTTACTTCTAGTGTTCTGTGGCTCTGCATTGGATTTCCAGGTTCTGATGAAAGATAACTGACCTGAAACATCAGCTGGGTTTTTATATTCTGAGTTGCTGCCTGGCCTGCTGAGTACCTCCAGTAGTTTCTGCTTTTAAAAGTTACCAACTAATTGTTTCCATGAAGTGTTTCCTTGGGTTAAATTGTATTTATTTTGTTTTTAATTTGGAGATACAGCACAGTAACAAGGCCACATCACCCAATTATGCCCCCGTAACTAACTAACTAACCTGGTAACCTACTAACTCAGAATGTGGGAGTAAACCCATGTGGTCAGGGGGAGAATGTTAAATCTCCTTACAGGTAGTGGTGGGAATTGAACCGAATCACTGGTGCTGTATAGGGTTACACTACCTGTTACGCTCCTGTGCCACCTGGCCAGGATACTACTGAGAATTCCTAGTTCTTGTTTAAAACAAATGAGATATTTAATAAGTACCAGAAAGAGCAGACCGGTCCTCTTTGGAGAGAGAGAGAGTGCAGCCCTCTCTCAGCACTGTACGGTAGTGTAAGCTTCGATTGCGTGGCAGAGAGTCCAGTCGGATTTGAACCTCCACGCTCCAGGCCGGAGCAGTGCTGAGTGAGGGCTGCACTGTGTCGCTGCTGACACTACTATCAGAGATAGTGATGGAGAACTGCTCATGGAAGTCACTTCAGTGATCTGATAGTGTGGAAAATAATTTTGACCTCCTTTACAGACAGTATCCCAGTTTTCCCTATTGCATCTAACTGAGAATTGGAGAGTGCACAAGGCAGGACTTTCGAACCTGGGGCCTATACCGCAGGATGGGGCTCTCTGATTTAAGCACCTTGTACCTGACCTGCGACAACAAGTGCTAACACTCTGTTTTCCTTGCTCTACCCGGCTGTAGATCTTCAGGCTAAGATGGCGTTGGCCGAGGCGGAGCTGAAGACCAAAGCAAAGGACGTAGAGGAACTACATTCCCAGCTGACAGAAGCCAACTCTGAGAAAGGACAACTGGAGGAGCGGATTCAGTCCATAGAGGCTCTGCTCCAGGCTGACCAGAGCAAGGAGACGGAGAAAGACCAGCAAATACAGGTTAGGGTCCACCACACTTTTTGCAGGTCTCGGTTTATTTTTAAACTAAGGGAATGCCACTGTAAGGTACTTAGAGCAACGTGGAAGTGCCGGGCTGTCTTCATGTGGAAGGGTGGACAGGCAGGCTAGGCTCGTGTCTGCTGGGCTTCAGTAGAATGAGAAAGGACTGAGATCCTGGAGAAGGTCTTGGCAGTGTGGATGTGGGAGAGGATGTTTCCTCTTGTGGGGAGAATCTGGAAACAGTCTCTGTTTAAAAATGAGGGTCATCTATTTGAGGCCAGGATGAGATGCATTTTTTCTCTCTCTTTCTCTAAGCATGCTGTGCCTTTGGATTCCTCAAAGGGCAGCGCAAGCCGGATCTCTGAATGTTTTTAAAGAAGAGATGGTTAGATTCTTGATGTATGAGGACAGTGAAAGATATCCTTGGGCAGATGGAAATACAGGTGATCCGTGTTACAGGAGTTTGAGTTCCTAGAAAATCATCGCAATTTTGAAGCTGTGTCACCTGTGAGGCGAATTAAAAAAAAATCCTGTCTATTTACTTACACTTTTTATACAAATTTTGTGATGGCAAATCTTATTCTGCATCTGAGACTTTTGGGAAGTGATTTCTGAAGCCCAGTAGGGCAAGTTTCAAAGACTTGAATGGAGGGGGTGTTGCCTGTACAGAGTTAAGTTGGTGGGTCAGCCGTGCCCATGTGCATTGGGCGTTCAAAGTTCAAAGGATCAAGTTGTGAACTCCTTCCTGTAAGTATGCACCTTTTCAAATGTATGGGTGGGGGAAAGGTGGCAGTGAGTTTTCACAAAGCAATCTCTCAGAAAGGATAACGGAATACTGACCAGCCGGACCAGAATGATTTTGGATGGGAGAGGGTGGAATTATTGGATGAAGCAACTGGCCTGATTGGCGAGGAGAGCCTGGGAACTTTTGCATCCACCTAAACTTTGGGTTAGCTTTCCTTTCAAATTCTGTGCAACACGCCCTCTGCCTCTTCAGGAGTGTCATCTGGGCTTTGTGCTTTAGCCTCCAGATGGATTCTAAGGTGCAAGTGTTACTGATCGAGGCCTGGTAGGTGCAGATGGTGAAGTCTGGTGAGTCCGTGCGAATGAAGGTCTTGACAGAGGGCAGCATGGTGGCGTAATGCTACTCCAGCGGCAGTGACAGTTGTGGGTGTAATCCCCTGGGTCACCTCAGGCTCGCTCAGCTCGTTCTCGTCTAGGGGGAGCAGCCTTCAGCCCCGCCAAACGGGGTAATCAGCTGGTGTGGATGCTGTGTGATGTCCCCGCCTCGCCCAAAAACAGACAGTACACCATAAGTGATTAAATGAGTACAATTTATAAAGGTTACTATAACTAAGTGATTAATAACGATACAGTATATATGAAGAGAAAAAATAAAGAAAAGGCGCCAAACTTATCAAAGTCCAAACCACTTCGTGCACAACCGTTGGAGCTCAATTACTGAAGTCTTCTGGCCACCATTCGATCCCCTCCGAACTCCTCAACTCGCAGCTCAGGACCCTCCGAGTGGTCAACCAAGCACATCTAGCTTCATCCCCCCTCCTCGGAGTACCTCCTGGACTCGGACCCCCACTTGGGGTCCGTTCCTCGCCCAGCTTACAGCATTGCGAACTCTCTCTCAACCCCCTCACGTCGATCTCCCCAAAAGCCCGTCAACAAAAGCTTACAGACTCAGAAGAAAGAACGTTAATCCCTATTTGGTTTACAAAGGAATACAATTCTCATTATTAGTAAATTTTAACCCAAACAAGCTTCCAGCACTCTCTTAAACAAAAAAAATTCCTGCTTTTAACAAAACAAAGAAGCCCTTTTGATTACATACACAGTAACAAAGAAAAAAGAAGAAACCCCCTTTACACAGGTTTAATTGGATGACGCAGGGACTATTACCGTGCTGTACCTCTTAATAAATAAATAAAATATTCCTGTTTGCAGCCATGGTTGAGAGGAACATTGATATATTAAAGATCAAAATTGGTTCCCTTCATTATGTGAAAGGTTACTTCCAATCAGCTCGTTATGATTCTGTGAATTCCTTAAGGACTTTCGCAGCTCAGAAGGTAATTTGGCCCCTCACCCTTGGCTAGCTTTTGGAAATTGTTCTGTATTCACAGTGATAATTCTCTTCCAGACTGAATGCCTGATGTCACTAACACTGCGGGGGTAAATGGAGCCTTTATCAATTCTTAGACTCCAGTGTAAGTTTGCTGAAGCCCAGCTGAGTGATCCGGTTCGCACTGGGGTCACCAGAGCTTGAGGAAGTGGCCACTGTGCTACCCTGCGTTTCACCAATAGTCTTTAAGTATAGGCAGCTAGTGGTCTGGTGACGTATACTTGCTGTTTAAAGGTTTGCCAATCAGTGATGATAGATGACAACAGTACAAAAATGAACCTGTTCTCCATTCCCCCTTAAGAACATACAACATATACAGTGCCTATAAAATGTATTCACCCTTCTTGGAAGTTTTCATGTTTTATTGTTTTACAACATTGAATCACAGTGGATTTAATTTTGCTTTTTTGACATAGATCAACAGAAAAAGCTTTTCTGTGTCAAAGTGAAAACAAATTTCTACAAATTGGCCTAAATTTATTATAGTTGCTCAACACAAGATAATTGATTGCATAATTACTCACCCCCTTCAAGTATTCAGTAGGTGCACCTTTGGCAGCAATTACAGCCTCGAGTGTGTGTGGATAAGTCTCTGTCAGCTTTGCACATCTGGACACTGTAATTTTTCCCCATTCTTCTTTACAAAACTGCTCAAGCTCTGTCAGATTGCATGGGGATCATGGGTGAACAGCCTTTTTAAAGTCCAGCTACAAATTCTCTATTGGATTGAGGTTTGGACTGTGACTTGGCCACTCCAGGACATTAACTTTGATGTTTTTATGCCAGTCCTGTTTTATGCTTGCAGTCATTGTCTTGCTGGAAAACAAATCTCGCAGGTCGCAGTTCTCTTGCAGACTATATCCGATTTTCCTCCGGGATTTCCCTGTATTTTGTTGCATTCGTTTTACCCTGTACCTTTACAAGCCTTCCAGGGCCTGCTGTAGTGAAGCATCCCCACAGCACAATGCAGCCACCACCATGGTTCATGGTGAGGATGGTGTGTTCTTGATGATGTGCAGTATTTGGCTTATGCCAAACATAGCGTTTAGTCTGATGGCCAAAAAGCTCAATTTTGGTTTCATCAGACCATAGAACCTTCTTCAGAGTCTCCTACATGCCTTCTGACAAACTAGCTGAGAATTCATGTAAGTTTTTTTTTCAACAGTGGCTTTCTCTGTGCACTTTTATGGGAGACTGGCAATGGGTGAAGTATGTGGACAACAGTTGTATTCGCAGTCTCTCCCATCTGAGCCAACAAAGCTTGTAACTCCTCCAGAGTTGTCACAGGTCTCTTGGTGGCCTCTGATTAATCCCCTTCTTGCACGGTCACTTAGTTTTTGAGGACAGCCTGTTCTAGGCAGACTTGCAGCTGTACCATATTCTTTCCATTTCTTGATGATTGACATAACATGACATATTCTGTGACTTAAATATTTTCTTGTATCCATCTCCTGACTTGTGTTTTTCAATAACCTTTTAGTGGAGTTGCTTGGAGTGTTCTTTTGCCTTCGTGGTGTAGTTTTTGCCAGGATACTGACTCACCAGCAGTTGGACCTTCCAGATACTGTATTTTCCTACAGTCATTTGAAACACCTTGACTGCACACAGGTCTCCCAAAAAAAAAGACCTCCATTTAACTAATTATATGACTTATAAAATGAATTGACTACACCAGTGATGATTTGGTGTGTCATATTAAAGGGAGTGAATACTTGTGCAATCAGTTATATTGTTTTTTATATTTGTAATTAATTTACATCACTTTGTAGAGATCTGTTTTCAATTTGACATGAAAGAGTCCTTTTTTGTTGATCAGTGTCAAAAAAGCCTAATTAAATCCACTGTGATTCAATGTTGTAAAACAATAAAACATGAAAACTTTGGGGGGGGGGGTGGTGAATACTTTTTATTGGCCCTGTGGGTAGACACACAGATGCTAGAAAAATGGAGGGCTATGTAGGAGGAAAGGGTTAGATTAATTTTGGAATAAGTTAAATGGTCACCACAGAATCATGGACTGAAAGGGCTTTTATGTTCTGTGTTCTATGATCCTTTCGGTCCATGCTGCAGCCACTCAGTGCTCCCCAGTACCAGGGATTCTTCAGTCTATTCCTCTCCTCAAAAGACATACTGCCATTTTAGTTCTCCCTCCCTGCTTGTTCCAGCTTTCCACCAGATACAGCTTCAGACAAGCAGCAAGTTCAAGTTGAATTGTCATTTCAACCATACACATGTATACAGTTGAACAAAACAGCATTTCTCCAGGGCCAAGATACAAAACTCAGTGCATACAGTTACACACTGCACACATGCAGTGGATATGATAGCATAGAGTCACAAAATAATATTAAGACTGAGTGGCATGGCCTGAAAATTGATGGTGCATGGGGTGTTTACTGGAGCCATGTTTCTGCAAGAGCAAGCACGCAGCAGTTCCTGATCTCCTGCAGCGGCAGACGAAGGGAATCTAGCTGGTCTTCCGGGGTGAACACAGTAACACAGTGAACACAGGTGTTTAGCATCAACACTGCTGATGTACAAGTATTCATTGAACAACATTAGGCTGCCTTCCTAGGCTAGTTGAAGAGTAAAACAAGATCAAGACGATATGGTCCAACAGTTAAAGAGAGAGAAGTTGTGCTTTGTGTGCTTGTTGGGCATCCTATTTCAAAGGGCCACTAATTGCCCATTTTCAGTAGCTAGGACAAGGATAGCAGGGTAAAACAGGCAGGGAACATGCTCCCCGAGCATATTCCACAGCCCTGGGCCATATCTGTGACTGCTCCACATGTGGCTGGAGAACAGGTCTAACTTCTCCAACTAAACTGCTTTTCATTCACAGCCGCCTGACACAGATGCCCTCATAATGCACAATCTCACCTGACCAATTAGAAAGTGAGAATGCTCCTCATTATCCTATTTAGAAGATCGTTAACTGTCAATCAACCCATCTTTCCCTTTCCCTCTAACCAATCTTTTCATAAATTGTTGCTTTGGATCTGGCCATGCTTTTCAAAAGTAGTTAAAGTCTGTCCCGAGCCTTATTGGCTCATCAGGCTGGTGCTTATGCCATTTTCTGTGACATGAAGTGACTGAGAGTACGAGACTACCCCCCCCCCGGATAGGACGCCAGTCTATCGCAAGGTTAACCCCCAGCATTTTGCCGGTACCCATTTTCAGCTGGGTAGACCTGGAGCAATGGGTGGTTAAGTACCTTGCTCAAGGACACAATGCGCTGCCTTGGCTGGGGCTCCAACTCACGACCTTGAGATCGCTACTCCAACACCTTAACCACTTGGCCACGCGCCACATGCTTTGCAAAGCCAACATTTATAGCCCGTCTACATTTGTATTTGAGAATATGGTGTTGATGGTCTTCCCAATACTGATGGGAGATCATTAACCTCAATCGTTTCTGCTGGTTTCCACCTCAACAGATGCTGCCTAACCTGTTGAGAAATATTTGTTGTGGGGAGTGACTGCAGCAGCAGTGTAATCCAGGCGACAACGTTCTGATTCTCGGAATGATTCTGGCAAAGAAGGAGGTTAAGGAGTCTATGCTACCATAAGACACGGGAGCAAATTAGGCCATTCGGCCCATTGAGTCTGCTCTGCCATTCTGTCATGGCTGATTTATTACCCCTCTCAATCTCATTCTGTGCCTTCTCAGCATAACCTTTGGCATCCCTACTAATCAAGAAACTATCTACCTCCACTTAAAAATACTCAATGACTTGGCTTCCACAACCGTGGCAATGGATTCCACAGAGTCACCACACTCAGGCTAAAGAAATTCCTCCTCATCTCTGTTCTAAAGGGGTATTAGTGTGTTCTGTGGCTGTGTCCTCTGGTCCTAGGCTATTGCCCCTCCCCCCCAATAAGAAAGCATCCTCTCCACATCCACTCTATTTGTGTAGGTCTGAGAGTCCTGCTCCATGGGCTTGGGTTCTGATGAAATCGGAATTGTTGCCTACATAAGACCATAAAACATAGGAGCAGAATTAGGCCATTCAGCCCATTGAGTATGCTCTGCTATTCCATTCTGGTTGATTTATTATTCCTCTCACCCCATTCTCCTGCCTTCTGCCCATAACCTTTGGCACCTTTACTTATCAGGAACTTATCAACTTCCACTTTAAATATACCCAGCGACTTTGCCCCCACGGCCTTCGGTGGCAATGAATTCCACAGATTCACTTGCATTAGCTAGGATTCTTCCTCATCTGTGTTCTGAAGGGAGTCCTCTGGTCCTAGACTCTTCCACAATTGAAAGCATCCTCTCCATGATCATTCTTTCTAGACCTTTCAATATTACGTAGATTTCAATGAAATCCCCCCCCCCAATAAATGTTCTGGGTGGCAGATGGAGACTAATCAAATGGCCTGCTGAGACCTGAATAGTGTCGATCTTTTTGGGAGTTTTCAGAGCTCAACTCGTCCATCACACTTCTGACTTGTGCCTTGTAGATGGTGGATACTCTATCTGAGAACAATCCAGCTATTTCCATACCTCAGCCCTGCAAATTCTTGCCTATTATCCAGCTGGCCTTCCAACGCTGTAGTCGAATCTGCCTCCCACTTGAGATCTGTGTTCAGACTTACTCTTCCAAGCACTGTGTCAACTTTCAGATTTATCCTTGGGTTGAAATTAGGGTAATGGAGGGAATCTGTTCTGCACAAAATATTGACCAGAAACCTGTTTTATTTATTTTCAACATTCCAGGATGCCAAACAGCAGGAAATAGAACAGCTGGAGAGCAGGTATGCACTGATTCAGAATCTGGGTTGGTGGTGTGAGGTGGGGAGAAAAGTAGATTGTGTGTGTGTGTGTGTGTGTGTGTGTGTGTGTGTGTGTGTGTGTGTGTGTGAATACTGATGCTTTTATCCCTGTCCTCCTGTCTTTAGGGTGAAGGATAAGGATGCTCAGATTTCAACCCTGGAACAGGATATGCTGCAGCTTAAAGAAACCATTGAACAGCAAAAAAAGAAAAACAACGTAAGTCTGTTACTGCCAGTGCTTTGGGTCACAGGTCTCTGGAAGAGTTTATCTGCAGACCCCAAATATTTGATGGGGTAGAGAACTCCCTGATGAGCTGCAGCTCATTCTGACCACAAGGCAGCCCCATTCCTGTTCCGGTGACTATGGCCTGGACTTGCCCTCTTGGTGCAGGAATTAGCCTTGGGGAAATCTCGGCAGAGGTCAGAGGGCTGTGGTGCAGGGCACCTCTGTAGCTCATTGGTCCTCGTGCTGGATGAAGTTTCACACTGGGTGTGCAGACCCACAAGGTGCACGTTCTCACTTCAGTCATTTCTCCACAAAGAAGGACTGTTACAATCCAAGGTTCTGTATTGGGCAAGGTTGAACATTGGTTAATTTGAGGTTGAAAATGAGAACCAATATTGGTAGACGAGGGTATGAATGAAGATTAACCTACTTCAGATGTTTAGAGTGAGACAGAGACCAACCTTAGTCAAATTAGAGAGCTGTAAAAGGGAGATGGTTTGCTTATCAGTTAGGGGAGGTACTTGTCTTCTGGTCTTCTAAGGAGTTGTAGTTTAAACTTTATGGGTTTTTTTTATTTGAATTATGTTAGCGTATCTTATTGTTGAGTTTCTCAGATGACACAGGCCAGTTAATATGTAACAATAAGATGCTTTTGAGCTGAAGGTTGGTTTGATATTATCGAGAACGTTATTAGGAGGCAAGCAAAGTAAGTGGGGAAATGAGACATGGCTTCAAGGAGGGAGGGGCAGTAGAACTGTGTTCCCTGCTCTGACTCCATTTACTGGATGTTCTGTGTCTTCTGTGGAAATTGAGCGGATGCAACCCTGAGGAAACGTTGGGCAGGATGATGATGTTTGTTGCCGCAAACAAAACATTAAGATGTAAGTTTTTAAACATATCCAGGACTTTAAAGGGGTGGAGTTCTGAAAACTGTTCAGAGTTGTTACAGATTCCACAATGAGGTTATGTAAGTGTGAGATGGCCACACACAGAACTTTGGAAGTGAGGAACTCAGACACTGGTGCAGGAGGATGAAATATAGACACACGATGAGGCTGTGTAATCAGTATGGTGGAAGAAAGCACTCTCCTGATCAGTTAGTTTCCTGTTTATTTTATGGAACTTGTTGATTTTGTAAGCTTCAAGATTACGAAGGGTTAACCACTTCCTCTTCATTCTTTGGAGTCCTACATTTGCATGAGCAAATTAGAAATAGAACTGAAATCCAAACCAGCTGCAGACTCTTCACCCTTCCTCTCCAGTCACAATGAAGGATTTGGGTCTGAAATGTCAACTGGTTATTCCCCTCCATAGATGCTGCCTGACCTACTGAGATCCTCCAGCAGTTTGTGGGTGTATGTTACTTTGGATTATCAGCATCTGCAGAAACTCCTGTGTTCAGAAAATGCTAGAAACACTCAGCAGGCCAAGCAGCATCTGTGGAGGGAGAAACAGCCAACTCTTCAGTTCTGATGACCTGTAGCATTAATTGTTTCTCTGGAATTAGAACTGCTTCTGATGACCTGTAGCATTAATTGTTTCTCTGGAATTAGAACTGCTTCTCCAGAGTAATCAAATGGATTTTAATTGCCCAGATAAATTGTCTGAGAAGAATGGGGATCGAGTAATATTGTATGTGGATCTCCAGATTGGTCAAGCAGGGTGGCATGGGAGGGAGTGGAGATTGGATAGGGATCTTTAGATTGGTCAAGCCGAGGTGGAGTGGTAGAGAGTGGAGGTTAGGTAGAGATCTCCAGATTGGTTAAGCAGGGTGGCATGGGAGGGAGTGGATATTGGGTAGAGATCTCCAGATTGGTCAAGCAGGGTGGCATGGGAGGGAGTGGAGATTGGGTAGAGATCTTTAGATTGGTCAAGCCGAGGTGGAGTGGTAGAGAGTGGAGGTTAGGTAGAGATCTCCAGATTGGTCAAGCAGGGTGGCATGGGAGGGAGTGGATATTGGGTAGAGATCTCCAGATTGGTCAAGCAGGGTGGCATGGGAGGGAGTGGAGATTGGGTAGAGATCTTTAGATTGGTCAAGCAGGGTGGCATGGGAAGGAGTGGAGATTGGGTAGAGATCTTTAGATTGGTCAAGCAGGGTGGCATGGGAGGGAGTGGAGATTGGGTAGAGATCTTTAGATTGGTCAAGCCGAGGTGGAGTGGTAGGGAGTGGAGGTTGGGTAGAGATCTCCAGATTGGTCAAGCAGGGTGGCATGGGAGGGAGTGGAGATTGGGTAGAGATCTTTAGATTGGTCAAGCAGGGTGGCATGGGAGGGAGTGGAGATTGGGTAGAGATCTTTAGATTGGTCAAGCCGAGGTGGAGTGGTAGGGAGTGGAGGTTGGGTAGAGATCTCCAGATTGGTCAAGCAGAGGTGGAGTGGTAGGGAGTGGAGGTTGGGTAGAGATCTCCAGATTGGTCAAGCAGAGGTGGAGTGGTAGGGAGTGGAGGTTGGGTAGAGATCTCCAGATTGGTCAAGCAGAGGTGGAGTGGTAGGGAGTGGAGGTTGGGTAGAGATCTCCAGATTGGTCAAGCAGGGTGGCATGGGAAGGAGTGGAGATTGGGTAGAGATCTTTAGATTGGTCAAGCAGGGTGGCATGGGAGGGAGTGGATATTGGGTAGAGATGTCCAGATTGGTCAAGCAGAGGTCTCTATCATTCAATGTTTAAATGCATTGTTATAATCTGAGACATAGCTGTTTCTTCTCGCTCAGCATCTTTTATGCATTATGGGCTGTCTGACACCTTGGTAGATATTTCCTGTCGTCTCTATTCCCACCCAACTGTACCCCCCCGCCCCCAGCCATGTCGTCTTGGGTTACCCCCGAGTGTTGCAGCTCCCAGTGATAAGGCCATTGCCCTGAGCCTGTAGGTGAGTGGGAATGTGAGGAAGGTAAGATGGAGTAAGTGCTGTAGAGCTTGTTTTGTCCTGTTTGCAACTAGGAAGCCAAGACTGATCTGCAATTCCTTAACGCTTCGACCCTCCCTCCTTCACAGACCACAATGCTCTTAGGCACCCGAGAGAGTTGCGAAACATGCAGTGCGTGATGATGGATTTGAGGCTGATGCCCCCTGGCTGGGGAGTCACCCTCTCATCCAGACGGTAGCAGATCCAGAGAGTTCTCCACCCTCAAGGGCTGTGAGGCTCCGACTTGAGGCAGAGGTCAGTAGGTTTTTGGATATTGAGGAATATGGGGTTAGTGGTGCTGTGATAATAGATCAGCCATAATCTCATGAGCGGTAGGGCGTTATTCACTTTTATATTGTGCTGTCAGAATGGAAAATGGCATTGTTAGAGTATAGAGAGTGAAGGGGAGATTGAGTAACTGCTCAAAGTACTGAGAGCTCTTGACAGAGTGAATGAGGAGGAACTTTTTTCCACTGGTAGCAGAGTTGAGAATTGGAACTGTGTCCTGGTGTAAGGGAGTACTTTCTCACTGGTTACCAAAAGAGTGAATGATTACTCGAAATGCGGTTGATTATAGGGCCTTGTTGGGAGATTGGGGGAAGAGGGACTACTAGGGAATCTCTTCAGAGAGCTAGCACAGGCATAATGGGCCAAATGGCCTCCTTTAGTGTCAGCTGACTGTAAACCTAGATGCTTCCCACATAGCTCTGAGGGACGGTAACAACATTGCTTGATAGTTCAGCTGCTGGGGACGGAGTCGTACATTTCCGTGCCCTGGCCAAATTCTAACCTTGGTCACATGTAACGTCTCAGCCCTCTGTGCGTAATATCCGGGCTCAGTGTGAGCACGTTTGCTTCTGGATCCAAGGTTGTGGGTTTGAATCCTACTTCAGCCTCATGAACATGGGATCTCTGTAAAAAGTACGGCATGGGAAGGCTGGGGCACCTACAGCCAATGCCTCCCCCCCCCCTCCACCCCTATAGTAAAAAGATCACATGAAATCCCAGCTCTCTAGCCAACATTCATTTCTCAGTCAGTGTGGTGACCTCACGCTTGTATCCTTGCTCTTTGAGGGAGGGATTCATTCACAAGATGGTGGTGTCTGTGTGTCTCTGTGTGTGTGTGTGTGTCTGTGTGTCTCTGTGTGTCTGGACCTCAGAGCTCTGGATGGCTCATCAGAGGCCTAAACAGATGGAGTGTGCCTTGGGGAGCTTGCACAGTTTGTCATTAAAAATTGTTTCCAAATAGGAGCTCCGGGAGAAAAACTGGAAGGCCATGGAGGCTTTGGCATCAACCGAAAAAATGTGTGGGGAGAAACTCTGCACGGCTAAGCAAATAAAGGTGGTACACTGCGTGGGGCAACGGTGGGCAATCGGGGCTTGCGTGTTGTTTAGCAGAGGTCTTTAAGACCCAGGGCTGTCCTGTTGTATACCCAGCAATCAGTGGCTCTCTCAGACTTACAGTCGCAAGCGGTAGGGTACATCTTCCAGCTGGATACTACTCATTTCAGGCCATCCATTCGAGGGACACCTGATCATTGGCTATAGCTTTCTCACACGATGCCAGGAGACACCCACAGCCACCGATTGGGTCTGGCTCTTGATTTCACCAGCTATACAAAATGATGAGGGGTATAGATGGGTAGGCAGGCTCCCCGAGGGTGAGTCCAGAGCTAGAGGTTGTAGGTCAAGGGTGAAAGGAGAAATGTTTAAGGGGGACGTGAGAGGGAACCACTCAGAGGGTGACGGGAGCGTGGAACAAGCTGCCAGTGGAAGTGGCGCGGGTGTGAGTTCAATTTCAACATTTAGGGGAAATGTGGATGGGAGGAGTATAAAGGGCTATGGGGCCAGGCAGAATAAGAGTAGATGGGCCAAAGGGCCTGTTTCTGTGCTGTAGTGCTCCATGACTCTAAGACTCTGAGCATGTGACTGCATCCAACAAAAGTACAACGAGGGACGCAGAGTGATTACTTGCCTGATGTTCTGCTGATAGTTGTGGATATTGGAATGTTGTCGTTTGCCAAACTAATTCACCAGAACTTCACCTGGCTAGTTTGGGCCTCTGAAGTAACGCACTAAGATTTCAGTTCCTGGTCACTGCAGTGTAGCTAACCCATTGACGGAGATGTGGACTCTTCTCGTCATAATTTCTGCCTCTTCAGGCCTGGCTGCACTTACTGCCCTGACGCCTTTACTTCGAAAGCCACCAAAGGATTGTCTTTGCATTTTGTTCCCTCACCAACTCGAGGAATTGTTTTTGACATTGTCTGCAGGAGATGTCTCCAGGTGTGAGTTGGTGGTATCCGCCTCAGCCCCTCTCTTCTCTTACACTTCCCAACATTTCCAACTTTTTTATGCTATGGACCAGTACCTTTAAGCAATGTTCCCTGCTCCTCAGCCTCAGGTTGGCCACCCCTGATTTACACCATCAGACCATGAGACATTTGGCCAGTTGATGATCTTTCCATCATGGCTGATTTATTACCGCTTTCAGCCTCATTCTCCTGCCTTCTCCCTGCAACCTTGGGTACCCCCTGCACCTGTTAAAGTGGCCACTGAGTGTATGTTCATGGTCTTCTGCTGCTGTAGCCCATCCACATCAAGGTTCAACATGTTGTGCATTCAGAGATGCTCTTCTGCACACCACTGTGGTAACGGATCCCCATTTCAGTTGCTGTCGCCTTCCTGTCAGCTTGAAACAGTCTGACTGTTTTCCTCTGACCTCTCATTAACAAGGTGTTTTCGCTCACAGAACTGGATGTCTTATTTTCATTTTATTTTTTGCACCATTCTCTCTAAACACTAGAGATTCTTGTGTGCTTATTTAAAAAAAACAGGAGACCATCAGTTTCTGAGAAACCACCCCATCTGGCACCAGCAATTATTTCAATGTCAAAGTAATTTGGATCACATTTCTTCCCCATTCTGATGTTTGGTCTGAACAACAGAACCTCTTGATCATGTCAGCATGCTTTTATGCATTGAGTTGCTGCCACATGATTGGCTGATGAGATATTTGCATTAACGAGCAGGTTTAGGGGTGTACCTAGTAAAGAGACCATTCAGCATATCTCCACTGCTTCTTCCCCACCAGGCTAGATCCTAGGGCTCCCTACTCTGTGGATGGGCTGCAGAGGTTCAAGTGAATGGTTCGCCAGCTCCACCATCTCAAAGAGTACACTATAAATATCAGTAATGGCCAGGTCCTTAAAATAAGTAATAGAAACATTATTAATGGGGCGGGGGGGGTAGATGAGCAATTAATTCCAGAATCTAACTTGGTGATGTCGATTTTCCTGTTAGTTTGGGTTACCAATATTCCAAAATCTTCAGCAACCTGGGAAACGGGGACAGATGGGGGAAACACTCTTGGCCAATTATCAATCATCTCAGCTGTCTGATCACTTTTTCCCTCCCACAGTGGGTGGTGGGAGTGCTGTCCCGACTGAATGGGCCCCGATTGCAGTGATTGCAGAATCCCCTCTCGGTGTGGGAGCCGACGGACTGAATCGATCTGTGTGTGTATTTTCCTTTAGGAAGAGGCAGAACAGCAACTGCAGACGGTCCACCAACAAACCAAAGAGATACTGCAAGGGCTCTTCCCAGAGGTATCAGTGCCTTCACAACAGGTAGGAAATGGCAGGGGGAGGGGGAAAAATCGTGATTTAGGTGCTGGGAATGTGTGCTGAGTGACTGCTGCCTGGCTCCCTGAAGAGGGTTTCCTATTACGGGCAGCTCCCTGCATTATAGAGCGGTTGTGTTCCTAGAAAACAATCAGAATTGTTATTTTACAAAACATGAACCCCCACCCTTCTCCTGTTGTCCTGCATTCTAAGTGAAGATGCATTCTTGGATTTTGTCGATGATGACCTGTTTTTTCTAAATCCCCTGCCTGTATTGAGCCTTGACCGTGGGATTCCTCAGGGAAAGAAAAGGCATTTATGGACTGAATTTGTAGAAAAGAAAAAAATGACACTGTAAATTATAATGTCCACAAGAAGGTTGGCAAAATTCTTAAAAGGAAATTGGATAAAATACCTTTTGCAGAAACAGTTTAAAAAGTGAAACTGATTATTTGGTCCACCAAAGGGGCTAGGACTGGCACAATAGGCTGCTGAAGGGTCTCGTTTAAACTGTCTGCTTCTGTGATTCCACGTTGTTTAGTAGTTGGAAGTGCACACTGACAATCATACCCTGGCTTTCAGCTCCACAGTGAATGGCTGCAAGAGTTCAGACAGAAGGCCCAGGAGTCCCTGAACCAGAAGTCCACAGATCCCTCAGTGAGTAAACAGCACAAGTTCAATAGTTCTGCATGAGATTATGGTGACCTGTTGGCTTTTGTATTTACACACAAAATGCTGGTGGAACACAGCAGGCCAGGCAGCATCTATAGGGAGAAGCACTGTCGACGTTTCGGGCCGAGACCCTTCGTCAGGACTAACCGAAAGGAAAGATAGTAAGAGATTTGAAAGTAGTGGGGAGAGGGGGAAATGCGAAATGATAGGAGTAGACTGGAGGGGGTGGGATGAAGCTAAGAGCTGGAAAGGTGATTGGCGAAAGTGATACAGAGCTGGAGAAGGGAAAGGATCATGGGATGGGAGGCCACAGGAGAAAGAAAGGGGGAGGGGGAGCACCAGAGGGAGATGAAGAACAGGCAAACAATTAAATATGTCAGGGATGGGGTAAGAAGGGGAGGAGGGGCATTAACAGAAGTTAGAGAAGTCAATGTTCATGCCATCAGGTTGGAGGCTACCCAGCCGGTATATAAGGTGTTGTTCCTCCAACCTGAGTGTGGATTCATCTTGACAGTAGAGGAGGCCATGGATAGACATATCAGAATAGGAATGGGACATGGAATTAAAATGTGTGGCCACTGGGAGATCCTGCTTTTTCTGTCGGACCGAGCGTAGGTGTTCAGCAAAATGGTCTCCCAGTCTGCGTCAGGACGGCCTATCTATTGATATCTACTATAAGCCTACAGACTCTCACAGCTACCAAGACTATTCCTCTTCCCAACCTGTCTCTTGCAAAATTGCTATCCCCTTCTCACAATTCCTCCATCTCCGCCGCATCTGCTCTCAGGATGAGGCTTTTCATTCCAGGACAAAGGAGATGTCTTCCTTTTTTAACCAAAGGGGCTTCCCTTCTTCCACCATCAACTCTGCTCTCAAACGCATCTCTCCTATTTCCTGCACCTCTGCCTTCACCCCATCCGCCCGCCTCCCCACTTGGGATAGGGTTCCCCTTGTCCTTACCTACCACGCCACCAGCCTTCAGGTCCGACGTATAATTCTCCATAACTTCAGCCACCTCCAACGGGATCCCACTACCAAACACATTTTTCCTTCTTCCCCCCCCCCCCCCCCTTTCTGCTTTTCGCAGGGATCGCTCCCTACGCAACTCCCTTGTCCACTCATCCCCCCCCCCCCCCCCCATCCCTTCCCACCAATCTCCCTCCTGGCACTTATCCTTGTAAACAGAACAAGTGCTACACCTGCCCTTACACTTCCTCCCTCACCACCATTCAGGGCCTCAGACAGTCCTTCCAGGTGAGGCGACACTTCACCTGTGAGTCGGCTGGTGTGGTATACTGTGTCTGGTGCTCCCGGTGTGGCCTTTTATATATTGGTGAGACCCGATGCAGACTGGGAGACCATTTCACTGAACACCTATGCTCGGTCCGCCAGAAAAAGCAGGATCTCCCAATGGCCACACATTTTAATTCCACGTCCCATTCCCATTCTGATATGTCAATCCATGGCCTCCTCTATTGTCAAAATGAAGCCACACTCAGGTTGGAGGAACAACACCTTATATACCGGCTGGGTAGCCTCCAACCTGATGGCATGAACATTGACTTCTCTAACTTCCGTTAATGCCCCTCCTCCCCTTCTTATCCTATCCCTGACATATTTAGTTGTTTGCCTGTTCTCCATCTCCCTCTGGTGCTCTCCCCCCGGCTTTCTTTCTCCTGAGGCCTCCCGTCCCATGATCCTTTCCCTTCTCCAGCTCTGTATCACTTTCGCCAATCACCTTTCCAGCTCTTGGCTTCATCCCACCCCCTCTGGTCTTCTCCTATCATTTCGCATTTCCCCCTCCCCCCACTACTTTCAAATCTCTTACTATCTTTCCTTTCGGTTAGTCCTGACGAAGTGTCTCGGCCTGAAACGTCGACAGCGCTTCTCACTATAGATGCTGCCTGGCCTGCTGCGTTCCACCAGCATTTTGTGTGTGTTGTTTGAATTTCCAGCATCTGCAGATTTCCTCGTGTTGGCTTTTGTATTTAAGTTGTTTCTGGAATTGCCCTGTCTACTGATCTGTGACATTTGTGGTTACAAGTCCAAGTCAGAGGCTGCAGGACATCTGGTGAAAGTTTGTTGATAACTTGTCTCCTTCTACCTTGGGCCACAAACTTATCAATCACCCTGATGAGTTATTAACTTCAAACTTTCTGCATTATCACTCAGAGTTGAACTGCATGTGCATGTAACGAGAGCTGTATAACTCATCTCCTACCTCGGGCCACGAACATGTCAATCACCCCTGCTGTAGACACTTTCTGGAGGTCCAAGATCCACATGCTCCATGACCGCTGGACTAAGTGTATAAATGTAGGAGGGAACTATGTTGAAAAAAATAAATGTGCTAGGTTTTCTAGAATTGACTCCCTCTAACTTAGGACACAAACATATCAATCACCCCTCGTATACCTAGGGTACCTATGGCATTGCAGTAGTTTTTGTGTATTGCACTGTACTGCTGCCGCAAAAAAAACTAATTTCATGACATGTGAGTGATGATAAGCCTGATTCTGATATGGGTCTCCATTGTGAACTGAGAGTGGGAAGGGAGCAGGGAGAGGGGAATCATTGTTGGGAAAAGGAGAGGGGAGGGAGTGGAAAGCACCAGAGGGACATTCCGTAATGATCAGTAAATCAATTGTTTGGAATCAAATGACCTTGCTTGGTATCTCAAGGCTTTGTGTGTCTGCACCCATGTCACCCTGCCCCAGCACCCTTTCTTTATCATCTGCCCCACACCCCTCCCCACAGTGCTCCACCTGCAGCATTTCCACCATCGTTTGCTCCTACCAGCTTTACAAACTCACTGTTTACTCCACGTCAACAGGCACCCAAGCTATATATATGTACCTATGACTTTTGCACACTACTGTAAATCACGTTTTTGTTTGAC
The DNA here is from genome assembly GCF_030144855.1 of Hypanus sabinus. NCBI lineage: Eukaryota > Metazoa > Chordata > Chondrichthyes > Myliobatiformes > Dasyatidae > Hypanus > Hypanus sabinus. The sequence goes on along the minus strand of NC_082717.1, from coordinate 90,685,693 downwards.
AGCTCAAAGCCTTTCCACCATCTCAGTTCAGAAGTGTTGAGCTCTTGACAACTCTCAAAGAGATCAACACCATTCAGCTCTCAGCTGGGCACTTGATTAGTACCCCATCCACCACCCTGAACACTTATTGGGGGGGGGGGGGGGGGGTTCTCATTGAAACCTATCTGATATCACAAGGCCCAGATAGAGTGAACGTGGAGTGGATGTTTCTGATAGTGGGAGAGCCTTGGACCAGAGGGCGCAGACTCAAAATAGAAGGACATTCCTGCAGGACAGAGCAAGGAGGAATTTCTTTAGCCAGAGGGCAATGGAGTTCATTGCCACAGATGGCCATGGAAGCCAAGTCATTGGGTATATTTAAAGAGGGGGTTGATGGGTTCGAGTTTAGTAAGGGTATCAAAGGCTATGGGGAGAAGGCAAGAGAATGGGGTTGAGAGAGATAATGGAACAAAATCGATGGGCTGAATGGCCCGATTCTGATCTTACGTCTTAATCCCTTCCCGAGCAGTGCCCAGAGTGTTCAATGCACAACATGCACTGCAGATACTCACCTAGCCTCCTCCACCAGAACCCCTCAAATGCACAACTTCTGCTACCTGAAAGTAACCAGCATGTCCAAGTTGCACAGCATCCTAACGTGGAAATATATCCCTGGTCCTTCGTGCTTATGGCCTGTATTCGCAAACACCCTCCCCAACAGCCCTGTTGAGCGCACCCCCATCAGAAGGACTGCGGCAGTTGAAGGAGACAGCTCACACCACCACCTAGCAATGGGAAACGAGTGCTGGTCTTGCCAGTGATGAGTTCAGAAGAAGCTGATTTTTGCAGCACCCATGTGTTTCATGGTTGGTTCATGTCTGATGGCTGTCCAGACCAGTCAGGCCATTGCCATTGCCCTTGCCTGGTTTCTGTGGACACTGATGACTTTCAGGACGGCTTACAGTTCCCAGGGGTCCCAGGAATAGCAGCAGAAGCCTTCAGTTATCTCAGGATGAAGGCAGTCAGTGTACTGACTGGACAAATGTGGAGCAACTTTCCTCAGCAGCCTGACCTGGAGCAAATGGTGGCATTCCTTGTCGAAGAGATGGCATCTCACGAACACAGCACACAGCTAGTATTGCTGTTTGCCACCCAGCCTCGATAAAACTAGAGGATGAACACTCAGCGAAAATTCTATTACCTACCTCCTGTACCTAATACAGTGGCAATTTCCACTGTCACATACCCCGTAACCGGGTTACCAAACCAGCAGAAATGGAATGATACATTGGAGTCTGGTGGTACTGTAACTAAAAGTGTTTATTAGTAAACTAGTAATACAGTACAATAAAATGCAAATAGACATATAAAACAGGTTAGCAATGATATATACAGAAGTGAGGAAATATAAATCAAAACCAAGCTCTTTCAAAGTCTAGGGGTAAATGAATAGTCTTAAGATGATGTAGAGAGTTCAGTTTAAGTCGAGGTAGTTGTTGTGGTACCGTTGGGGGGAGAGAGAGAGAGCACGAGCGAGAGGCGAGCAGTTGCAGCAGGCAAACCTTCCGTTGTCCTCTTGTTCTGTTGTGCTGTTGCGGTCACCGACTGTGACTCCTCCATTTCCAGCCAGACCATTCTTCAGTGATGAGCCTGTCACCCAGGCGAGGGTGGTCACACACCAGTCTGCCTTCACACACTGTGAGCCTCTGATTGATTCCCCCGAATCGATCCTCCAAACCCCCACCTTCCTGTGGGTGCACAACACTCTTCCAGTGTCCCATGGCGTGTCTGCCTGTGTCTCAGCAGACCTGCCTTTTATCCCCCCTGCCGGGGTACCAGACATCCATCAACTGTCCATGTCCATCAAACTGGGCCACTCCTTGCTGTCTCAGCAAGAATGTTAACGAGCAAAGAAGAGTATCCTTGTAGCAAAGGTAAATAATCAGTGAAGAAGCCATAATACTAAATTACGTGTCTCTCTCTCTCATCTGTGTAGGATGCCTCCCCCCCCCACCCCTCTCGTTAGCAGCATAGTTCACAGGGGGGTCAACTCTGGACCCCATCTCTGCCTGATTTGCTCATCACACATCACACCACTGAGTGTATGTTTGTGGTCTTCCGCTACTGTAGCCCATCCACTTCAGGATTTGACGTGTTATCCTTTCAGAGATGCTCTTCTGCGCACCGCTGTTGTATCACGTGGTTATTTGAGTTACTGTCACCTTCCCATCAGCTTGAACCAGACTGGCCATTCTCCTCTGACCTCTCTCATTAACAAGGCGTTTTCACCCAGAGAGCTGCCACGCCATGGATGTTTTTTGTTTGTTGTACCATTCTCTGTAAACTCTAGAGACTGGTGTGTGTGACAGTCGCAGGAAATCATCAGTTTCTGAGATACTCAAACCACCCCATCTGGCACCAATAGTTATTCCACGGTGAAAATCACTTGGATCACATAATTTATAATTCTGAAGTTTGGTCTGAACCTCTTGACTGTCTGCGTGCTTTTGTGTGTTGTGTTGCTGCCACACAATCGGCTGATTAGATATTTGCGCTGATGAGTAGGTGCACCCATTGAATGTAGATTTAGTGTAAGAGACAATAGATTCAAAGGATGTTAGAGGGAGAACCTTTGTCAAGAGAATGAGTGATGAGTACAGGAGCCTGAAGGAACAGCTCCTTCCTGACCACCATCAGATTTCTAAATGGGCAATGAATCCATGAACACTACCTTTTTTTTGCACTTAATATATATATCGTTTTGTAATTTATTGTGTCTAATTATTATGTATGGCAATGCACAGCAGCCACAAAGCAACAAATTTCATGAGATATGCGAGTGATATCAAACCTGATTCTGATCGCTGCCTGAGAGAATGGCGAATGCAGAGTCACTGACAGTATTTCAGTATCCATATGAGCACTAGAGTCACCTCAGCATAGATGGCTACTAGCCGGTTGCTGGAAGATGGGATTAATACAGATGGGTGTCCAGTGGTAAGAGTAAACCTGATGGGCCAAATGACCCACTTCCATACTCTAACTCTACTGGTAGTTTTGTGCTCTGCTGTCACCACTCCACCACAAGTTAAATCGCCTTCCAGTTCCAATTATGATCAGAGGTTTGTTACAAAAATTTATCGTCCTGTTAATATTTATTTTCCTTTCCATTTTTCTCTCAGTAGTCTGCCCCTCACCACCTGCCTTTCCTGTAGGTTATTTACCGCTAACCTCCCCCACCCTTCACCCAGTGCTAGCACTCTTCTCTCTGAAGTGTGGATAGGATCCGTGCGTCAGCAGGAGCTAGGCTGAGACGTCCGTGTGGTACTGAGGGAGTGCTCTCCTTCTCTCTGCACTCTCACGTGGATGTGAATGAACCTGCAGCACCATTTTGCAGAACAGTTGGTTAATTCTCCCAGTGAAATCCAAGATGGCGGCATGACGCAGCTTGCAGCGGCCACTCCAGAGCTGATTATCTGTTATTTGTGAAGTGGGGTGCCGTGCGCAATCATAATTGATTGAAAACGGACGTGGGAGCACGGTGGAACATCGGGAAATCTCCAGGAAGACCTTCTTCGTTGCTGCTGCTGCTGTGAGGTCCGGGACTCTGCTGGGAAGAACAGGCCCCCAGTCCTCGGGGTCGCGTTGCCGATGGCCGTTGGCGGGGGGCATCTTAATACGCTCGGCAGAGGATGGTGCTCGGAGAAGCTGTGCTGGAGGGAATGGTCGTCGGCTCGGAGGTTCGATGGACTTGGAGCCCGCTGTGGTCAGGTCGCTTTCGTTGTGTGCTGTGTCTGCGAGGCTGAGTCGGGCGGCACCGTGGAAGTCCATAGCGGGGGTATTCCTTTCTGCCACCGGCATGGGATGGCGAGTCTGTTGGGACCCTGGGGACTTGTGGAAACTGTGTGGTGATTTCTTTTGAACTTATAGTCTTTTAACATCTTTGGACTATTTTTACTGTGCCCATGGTCTGTTTTTTAATCAATATGCTATCGTTTGCACTGTTGTAACTATGTGGTTTGTGCAGGTCTTGTAGCTTTAGTTTTTGGTCTTGTTTTGTCTGGTGGGTTTGGAGCTCCTTTCTGGGGAACGCGCTAAGACAGTAGTGTGATATTAATATACAGCAGCCTCTCCGGACTCTGGATTGGGGATTGCCAAACGTTATGTGGATTTTCTGGTGTAGTCTGTTTTGTCACATGCTTTTGTGATATCATTCTGGAGGAACGTTGTCTCATTCTTTAACTGCATTGCATTTGTGGTTTCTAAATGACAAATAAACTGAATCTGAATCTGAAATTAAAAAAAAGCAGGAAATCCAGGTCAGGCAGTAGCTATGGAGAGAGGAATAAAGTTGGTGGATGATATCGATAACCTTTCATCTGATGTAGTTGCTGACTGAAACATTAACTTCACTCTGCAGATGATGTGCAACCTCATCGGCATTTTTTTAATTTCAGCTTTGCAGCATAGAGTACAACAGTACAGAAACAGGCCCTTCAGCCCATCTAGTTTGTGCTGAGCTGGATGGCATGGTAGTATAGTGGCTACAGTGCCAGCGATCAGTGTTTAGTTCCCACTGCTGTCTGTAAGGAATTTGTACATTCCCCCTTTACACAAGTGAGTGCTTTGGTTTCCTCCCACCTTCCAAAATGTACTGGTTACTGACTCGTGGGCAAGTTGTGTTGGTGCCCCCAGCACATCCTCGGGCTGTGTTGGCCATTGACTCAAATAACACGTTTCACTGCATGTTTCAATGGACACGTGACAAATAAAGCTCATCTTTAATTTTTATCTTGGCAGCCTCGTCCATTCGACCCACACCTGAATCATAGCCCTGCTTCCCACTCATACTGTCATTGAGTGTTGTGGCATGATGCATCTCCTGGTATTTTGTCCAATATACTCTCATTGGCCACTTTATTAGATACACCTGTACACCTCATTAATGCAACATTTCATCAGCCAATCATGTCCAGCAACTCGATGCATGAAAGCATACAGACATGGTCAAGAGGTTCAGTTGTTGTTCAGGCCAAACATCAGAATGGGGAAGAAATGTGACTCAAGTGTCTTTGACTATGGAATAATTGGTGGTGCGAGAGGGGATGGTTTAAGTGTCTCAGAAACTGTTGATCTGCTGGGATTGTCATGTGCAGCTGTCCCTAGAGATTACAGGTGCGATAACCAAATACATCCATGGGTGAAAATGCCTTGTTAATGAGAGAGGTCAGAGGAGAATGGCCAGGCTGGTTCAAGCTGACAGGAAGGTGACAGTAACTCAGATAACCACACGTTACAACAGTGGTGTGCAGAAGAGCATCTCTGAACGCACAACACGTCAAACGTTGAAGCAGATGGGCTCCAGCAGCAGAAGCCCGTGAACGTACAGTGGTCACTTTATTAGATACCTCACTACAGTTACAAACAGGTTAACTGTCATTGTCTCATTGCTACTTAATGTGCACAAATTGTTTTTTTTACTGTGTTACTTGTACTTTAGAAGGTGCATTATTGGCTGGGAGACACTCTGGAGTGTCTTGTCTTGAAATTACTGAACAAGAACAAAGGACTTTTTTATCATCAGAAATGTCACTGGGCTTTCATTTTTGTTTTTTTTCAGGACTTAGTACTTAAATTACAAGAAGCAGAAGAAGCCCAAAGCACTTTACAAGCAGACTGCGAGCAGTACAGGACAGTTCTTGCCGAGACAGTGAGTATGTTCAGCTCTCCTTCCCTCAGGCTTGGCTGCGATCCAGGGACTGCACTTCTTAACTCCTCTTTCCTCTGCTTGGCTTTGCAGGAGGGGATGCTGAGGGACCTTCAGAAGAGCGTAGAAGAGGAGGAGCACGTGTGGAAAGCAAAGATAGCGGAGTCTGAAACACAACTTCGGCAGGTGAGTGCTTGTGGAACGGTCCAGCTCTGCGCAGTTTGAAATAGATGAGAGCGCCCTCTCATGGAACAGACTAAGAGTTCTGGCTCCAGTGTGTGGGACAGCACGGGAGCACAGTGGTTAGTGTAATCTCTTTACAGCAATCACTGACTTGCCTACCACTGCCTGTAAACAGTTAGTATGCTTTCCTCATGACTGCCTGGGTTTCCTCCCACATTCCAGCAACTTATAGTTAGGGTTAACAAGTTGAGGACGTGTTATATTGGCGCCGTAACATGGCAGCATTTGCAGTTTGCCCACAGATCAATCCTTGCTGATTTGATGGGACACAGATGGTACACTTCACTGTGCAAATAATCTCCTCTTGTAAACCTTTACTTAAAATTGTCTCTGACTCTCTCTTTACCTGGGCAGGGATCACTTTAGTTTTGACAAGGTGTGAATTATAGGCAACGTCACTGGAAGTCACCACCCCCACACATCTACTGGTTTCCATGACTGTATGAACGGAAGTTGAAAGCAATTCAGAATCAGAATCGTATTTAATATTATTGGTGTATGTCGTGAGATTGCCTACGTCAACCTAATGGGTGTCACCTGGTTCTATACATTCCAACCAAACCCTTCACATCTCAAATTTTTCTCTTTTTTTACCCCCTCTCATAAATTTGTCTCCTTGCCAGGGTATGATTCAGGAAGTGAAACCCATCAAGCTGTGATTTAGATATTGATGAGTGCCCTTCGGGGTATTGGATTGTGGTGCATCAATATCATGCAACCTCCCCTTTTGTCCCGTCAGGGTACACTATGCTCCTGCTGTGTGTCTCTTCTCTCATTCAGCAAGGCACCTTTACTGCAAAGTGCCAGGGCATCTGTGTTTTGTAAAGTGCCTTGGAAGGATAGGTCCTTCCAAAAAAAATCTTTAGACGAGGTTCATGTTGAGCGTCATCCATGGCTCAGGAGAAGTGGGCATGTAGCCTGCGCCTCGGTGATTCAGAGTATGTGGGTGTGTTGACTGCTGCAAGGCATCAGTATTTTCTTCATCTTTTTACCAATCTTGCCTCGGGACCATTCCCCAGCCCAGAACTGTTCCTTCACACCTTATAAGTGACTATAAGACCATTTGATTGAGGAGCAGTATTGGGCCATTTGGCCCATCGAGTCTGCTTGTCATTTCATCATGGCTGATCCAATTTTCCTCTCCGCCCCAATCTCCTGCCTTCTCTCCCCTGCATCCCTTCATGCCCCGACCAATCAAGAATCTATCAACCTCTGCCTTAAATATACATAAAGCCTGTGGCAAAGAATTCCACAGATTCACCGCTCTCTGGCTTAAGAAATTCCTCCTCATTTTCATTCTAAAAGGATGCCCTTCTATGTGTCCTCTGGTCTTAGACTCTCTCATCCTAAGAAACATCCTCTCCACATCCACTCCATCAAAGCCTTTCACCATTCGACAGATTTCAATGAGGTCACCCCTCATTCTTCTGAATTCTAGTGAATATAGGCCAAGAGTCATAAATTTTCATGAACCTTCTTTGAACTCTGTCCAGTTTCAGCCCATCCTTTCTAAGATAAGGGGCCCAAACCTGCTCACAATACTCTGTGAGGCCTCACCAGTGCTTTATAAAGTCTCAACATTACATTTTTGCTTTTATATTCTAGTCCTCTTGAATGAATGCTAATTGCATTTTTTAATTGCATTTGCCTTCCTCACCACAGACTCAACCTGCAAGTTATCCTTTAAGAGAATCCTGCACAAGGACTCAAGTCTCTCTCTGCCTGTTTTTTTGTGTTTTCAACCCTTTTGTTTCTTCTACTAAAGTGCATGATTACGCACTTTCCGATGCTGTATTCCATCTGCCATTTCTTTGCCCTTTCTTCTAATTTGTCTTAGTCCTTCTGTAACCTCTGTACTTCATCAAAACTACCTGCCCCTCCACCTACCTTCATATCGTCTGCAAACTTTGGAACAAAACCCACAATTCCATTATCCAAATCATTGACGGATAACGTAAAAAGAATTGGGCCCAACAGAGACCCCTGTGGAACACCACTAGTCACCGGCAGGCAACCAGAAAAGTCTCCCTTTACTCCCACTCTTTGCCTCCTACTTTGTCCATTCTAGAATCTTTCCTGTAATTCTGTGGGCTCTTAGCTTGTTAAGCAGCCTCAAGTGTAGCACTTTGTCAAAGGACTTCAAAAAATCCAAGTACACAACATCAACAAATTCTCATTTGTCTATGCTGCTTGTTTTTTCTTCAAAGAATTCCAATAGACTTGTCGGGCAAGACTTTTCCCTTGAGGAAACCATGCTGACTACGGCCTATTTTATCATGGGCCTCCAAGTACCCTGAGAGCTCATCCTTGGTAATCGACCGCTTGCTATTGATATGGCAATCCCCTGCCCATGCAGTGAAATATTTGCACTGGAGCAATATCAAATAGAATTTGGCACAGTGCCTCATAGATTAGGACTGGCAACCTAAAGGTTGGTTAAAGATATAGTTTTAAGTACTGATATAAAGAAGGAGAAGCACAAAGGGGTTTTGAAGGGTACTTCTTCAGCCTAGACCCTGGAGGTGAAGTGGGTCACTTCTGGCAGACAGACTAGTGAGGATGTGGGAGAAGAATTATCTAAGACGGTGCTGGGGAAAGGGCAAAGATGGAGAAGTGGGGTTGGAACTCAAATGATGAGGGGACCCAGTTATCTTTAAAGAATGGAATTTACAGCTAATAGAAAAGTCTCCAGTCCTTTGCTCTGAAATGAAAGACAGAGTTGAGAGGGTGCGGGGACATCTTTGGCTCATGGATCTCCCTCTAGAGAGTTCAGAGAAGTCTGATTCAATGAGTAAACCCAGCAGGTAGCCCTAGAGTGGCTGCTTGCCCATTGGACTTGTCCATTGACATTGAAGTAACCTGTATGGCACAGAGGCGATGGGCCGAAGGGAATCCAGGGGAAGAGGGAGGAGAGAATAGAGGCTCATGATCTAAGAAGCCCGCTTATTCTCCACACAAACCTCTTCCCCTTCAGTTGTAAAATCTGCACAGATGTCGATTTGTACGTATATGGAGAGTTACTGCAAGTTACCAAGTTCCAAGAGTGAGTTTTTAAGCAGTGGTTTGGGGAACTCAGAGTAACCAGAAGTCAGAGACAGAGTCACAAGAATGAGAGATCCTGTAGATGCTGCAAATCAAAGTAACCCACACAAGATGCTGGAGGAACTCAGCAGGCCAGACAGCGTCTATAGAAAAGAGTAAACAGTCGATATTTCGGGCTGAGACTCTTCTTCAGGACTGGAAAAAAAAGATGTCAGAATAAGATTTCTCAAACTTCTGGTAATTGCCCCATCCCCCCCTCCACCATTCTCCATTCCCATTTCCCTCCCTTGCCTTTTCTCCTTACCTGCCCATCACCTCCCTCTGGTACTCCTCCCTCTTCCCTTTCTTCCAGTGCCTTCTGTCCTCTCCTATCAGATTCCCCCTTCTCCAACTCTTTATCTCTTTCACCAATCGACTTCCCAGCTTGCTACTTCAACTCCTCCCATTTTCATCTATCACCTACCACCTCTTCTTTCTCTCGTCCCACCTTCTTACTTTTGACTATCTAATCTCTTTTTTTCCCAGTCCTGCTGAAGGGTCTCGGCCCGAGACGTCAATTGTCGATGGGAGGAGCATTCGTAACAAGGTGGATGGATTGAATGTGCAGATAGTTATTAATGAATATGATATAGTTGGGATCACAGAGACATGGCTCCAGGGTGACCAAGGATGAGAGCTCAACATCCAGGGATATTCAATATTCAGGAGGGATAGACAGGAAAGAAAAGGAGGTGGGGTAGCATTGCTGGTTAGAGAGGAGATTAACGTAATAGAAAGGAAGGACATTAGCCTAGAGGATGTGTAATCGATATGGCTAGAGTTGCATAACACTGAGGGGCAGAAAATGCTGGTGGGCATTGTGCACAGGCCACCTAACAGTAGTAGTGATGTTGGGGATGGCATTAAACAGGAAATTAGAAATGCGTGCAATAAAGGAACAATAGTTATAATGGGTGACTTCAATCTACATATAGGTTGGGTGAACCAAATTGGTAAGGTTGCTGAGGAAGAGGATTTCTTGGAATGTATGTGGGATGGTTTTCTGAACCAACATGTCAAGGAACCAACTAGATTAGCAATCTTGTCATGCGAGGCCCCTTGGGTAAGAATGACCATAATATGGTGGAATTCTTTATCAAGATGGAGAGTGACATAGTTAATTCAGAAACAAAGGTTCTGAACTTAAAGAAGGGTAACTTTGAAGGTATGAGACGTGAATTAGCTAAGATAGACTGGCAAATGATACTTAAAGGGTTGACGGTGGATATGCAATGGCAAGCATTTAAAGATTGCATGGATGAACTACAACAATTGTTCATCCCAGTTTGGCAAAAGAATAAACCAGGGAAGGTAGTGCACCCGTGGCTGACAAGGGAAATTAGGGATAGTATCAAGTCTAAAGAAGAAACATATAAATTAGCAAAAAAAAGTGGCACACCTGAGGACTGGGAGAAATTCAGAGACCAGCAGAGGAGGACTAAGGGCTTAATTAGGAAGGGGAAAAAAGGATTATGAGAGAAAGCTGGCAGGGAACATAAAAACTCACTGTGAAAGCTTTTATAGATATGTGAAAAGAAAAAGATTGGTCAAGACAAATGTAAGTCCTTTACAGTTAGAAACAGGTGAATTGATCATAGGGAACAAAGACATGGCAGACCAATTGAATAACTACTTTGGTTCTGTCTTCACTAAGGAGGACATAAATAATATTCCGGAAATAGTAAAGGACCGAGGGTCTAGTGAGATGGAGGAACTGAGGGAAATACATGTTAGTAGGGAAGTGGTGTTAGATAAATTGAAGGGATTAAAGGCAGATAAATCCCCAGGGCCAGATGGTCTGCATCCCAGAGTGCTTAAGGAAGTAGCCCAAGAAATAGTGGATGCATTAGTGATAGTTTTTCAAAACTCCTTAGATTCTGGATTAGTTCCTGAGGATTGGAGGGTAGCTAATGTAACCCCACTTTTTAAAAAAGGAGGGAGAGGAAAACCGGGGAATTACAGACTGGTGAGTCTGACATCGGTGGTGGGGATAATGCTAGAGTTGGTTATCACAGATGTGATAACAGCACATTTGGAAAGAGGTGAAATCATTGGACAAAGTCAGCATGGATTTGTGAAAGGAAAATCATGTCTCACGAATCTTACAGAATTTTTTGAGGATGTAACTAGTAGAGTGGATAGGGGAGAGCCAGTGGATGTGGTATATTTAGATTTTCAAAAGGCTTTTGACAAGGTCCCACACAGGAGATTAGTGTACAAACTTAAAGCACACAGTATTGGGGGTATGGTATTGATGTGGATAGAGAATTGGTTGGCAGACAGGAAGCAAAGAGTGGGAGTAAACAGGACTTTTTCAGAATGGCAGGCAGTGACTAATGGGGTACCGCAAGGCTCAGTGCTCGGACCCCAGTTGTTTACAATATATATTAATGATTTAGACGAGGGAATTAAATGCAGCATCTCCAAGTTTGTGGGTGATGCGAAGATGGGTGGCGGTGTTAGCTGTGAGGAGGATGCTAAGAGGATGCAGGGTGACTTGGATAGGTTAGGTGAGTGGGCAAATTCATGGCAGATGCAATTTAATGTAGATAAATGTGAGGTTATCCGCTTTGGTTGCAAGAACAGGAAAACAGATTATTATCTGAATGGTGGCTGATAGGAAATGGGGAGGTGCAACGAGACCTGGGTATCATTGTACACCAGTCATTGAAGGTGGGCATGCAGGTACAGCAGGTGGTGAAAAAGGCAAATGGTATGTTGGCATTCATAGCAAAAGGATTTGAGTACAGGAGCAGGGAGGTTCTACTGCAGTTGTACAAGGCCTTGGTGAGACCGTACCTAGACTGCTGTGTGCAGTTTTGGTCCCCTAATCTGAGGAAAGACATTCTTGTCATAGAGGGAGTACAAAGAAGGTTCACCAGATTGATTCCTGGGATGGCAGGAATTTCATATGAAGAAAGACTGGATCGACTAGGCTTATACTCACTGGAATTTAGAAGATTGAGGGGGGGATCTTATTGAAATGTATAAAATTCTAAAGGGATTGGACAGGCTAGATGCAGGAAGATTGTTTCCGATGTTGAGGAAGTCCAGAATGAGGGGTCACAGTTTAAGGATAGAGGGGAAGCCTTTTAGGACCGAGATGAGGAAAAACTTCTTCACACAGAGAGTGGTGAATCTGTGAAATTCTCTGCCACAGGGAACAGTTGAGGCTGGTTTATTGGCAATATTTAAGAAGGAGTTAGATATGGTCCTTGTGGCTAAAGGGATCGGGGTATGGAGAGAAAGCAGGTACAGAGTTCTGAGTTGGATGATCAGCCATGATCATACTGAATGGCGGTGCAGGCTCGAAGGGCCGAATGGCCTACTGCTGCACCTATTTTCTATGTTTCTATGTTTACTCTTTTCCATAGATGCTGCCTGGCCTGCTGTGTTCCTCCTGCATTTTGTGTGTGTTAGTCAGAGTTGAGAGTTCAACTTTTATTTGTTAGTTCCCTATCCTATCAGTTAGGGACTGAGCTGCCGCTAGGCTGGTCTGACTGTGTCTGGTGAGATGCTGCACTTCCAGAAGGGCCACCTCTCAGAGCCTGGGCTCTCAATAACAGGGGACAGGGTAGCTGCTGCAGTGGCTGTGGGTTGAGCCTGGCCCAGTCGAAGTTAAAGGCAGAGGATGCCAGAAATACTCTGCAGGTCAGGCAGTACGTTTCGGATTGAGAACTTTGCATCAGAGCCTGACATCTGATTGTACTGGCAAATATCAGAATCGTGTATTATCACTGGCGCGCGCACATACACGCACACACACACACACCATGAAATTTGTTGTGGCAGCAGGACAGTGTAAAATATAAATATACTATAAATTATAAGATATAAGTAGTGCAAACAGAAAGCAAAAAAAATGTGAAGTTGTCTTCATGGGTTCATTGTCCATCCAGAAATCTGTTGGAGGGGAAGAAGCTGTTCCTAAGATGTAGACTGTTTGTCTTCAGGCTGTGATGGTAGTATTGAGAAGAGGGCATGTAGATGGTCAGGACCCTTAATGATGGATGCCTTTTTGAAGTAGCACCTTGAGAAGATGTCCTTAATCCAGGGGAGGCGAATGCCCGTGGCAGAGCTGGCTGAGTTTGCAACCCTCTGCAGCATTTTCTGATCCTGTGTATTGGCCCCTTCATACCAGATGGTGGTGCGACCAGTTAGAATGCTCTCCAAGGTGCATACATGGTATCATCATCAGGGATTTAGTAACAGAGTAAATATCTCCACTAGTGATTGTACGCAGACCCATGCATCCTGCTGCATGGGTCCAGTGGTTTGTTGTTTTCCTAACAGTTCGTTGAGCAGTTGTCCTGGCATCAACTACACTCAGGAGCCACTTCCCTGTACATCTGCTCATTAATACAAATACCTAATCAGACAATCATGTGGTAGCAATTCAATGCTTCAGAGCATGCAGACATGGTCAAGAGGTTCAGTATTTGTTCAGGCCAAATGGAGAAGGTATGTGATAGTCGACCCCCAGGAGGTTTTAATGTTCTCAGTGACTTTGAATGTGGAATGCTTATTGGTGCCAGATGGGGTGGATTGAGTATCTCAGAAAATGCTGATCTCCTGGGATTGTCACACGCAGCAGTCTCTAGAGTTTACAGAGAATTGTGTGAGAAACAAAAGATAAAATCCAATTAACAGAAGTTCTGAGGGCGAAAACAGCTTGTTAAAGAGAGAGGTCAGAGGGGAATGGCCAGATTGGTTCAAGCTGACAGGAAAGTGATAGTAACTCAAATAACCCAGCGTTACGATGATGGTGTGCAGAAGAGCATCTCTGAATTCACAGCACGTCAAACCTTGAAGTGGATGGGCTCCGGCAACAGAAGACCATGAACATGCACTCAGTATTCAGTTTCTAAAGTACAGATGGCCACTGAGTGTGTGTAAACCACTCCTCACAGGATTATGGGAGCAGGATTATTTTAACTTTTATTTCAAGGTTTTTTTTAAAGAGTAGTCTCCACACTCTAATACAGCTTTATGTGAAGCTAGTAGTTGATGATATCAGCTAATATGTGGTAATCATGATCTGTTTGCATTAATATCAGTTTGATGTAGAATTGGGAAGATCAGGAAGACGGTGAACTGTTTTGCCCAGCTTGTCTCTCCCAGCCTCTCTGCTTCGTACAAGTTTCGTTACATGTCATACAACTCTCACAGTGTAACTTCCTTCTTTATTTCCACAGCTAAGTTCCTGATCACCACTGAAATGCATTAATACTCCGAAAATTCGCTTAAATTTAAATTTTTTTGAAAAAAATCTGCAGATGCTGAGAATCTGGAAAGTTGACAGTTTCTCTGTGAGACTTCCTGAGTGCTTCCCACATTTTTAATTTTTGTTCCAGATTCTCATCCATCCTACGGGATGCCTTTGATCATGACAGATGTTCAGCATTTTCACTTCGCTCAGATCTGCGTTCCTTCTGTTATTTGTTTTCTCCTGCCAGACTCTTATCCCCCACCCTGCTTCTCCTCTGCATCTCAGGCACTGTTTACCGCAGCAACATTCAAAATACTGGAGGAAAGCACCAGGTCAGGCAGCATTTATGGCGAGAAATGGACAGCCAGAGTCTGGGTCTAGACCCTTCACCCGAGTGGTTTTGTGTTGTTGCTGGAGCCCTGCATCTGCGGCCCCTCATGTCTCCTGTTTACTTCAGATCTGATGAAGGGCCGCTGACCACAGGTGCTGACTAACCTGCTAAGTATCTGCAGCACGTTCTGTTTCTGTTTGAGTAAACGGTGCTAACAGGTGCCTGGAACGCACTGCCAGGGGAGGTGATGAAGCAGACTCTACAGCAACACTCTCTGTGTTACGTATGCAGGGAGCAAACACGACAACAGTGTAGTTTAATTAAACCTTTTAACTGACTCATGTTCGTATCAGTACACCCTGGGCAATTTACAGCTGTGGGAGTGAAGAGGTGGTCCTGCTGAAAGCCCGCGCCAGAAGAGGGAGAGCCCTCTGGTGCGCAGGAGATCCAGTTGATTCTCTATGCGATCAGTCAACAGGCAGGGAATGGAGACACATCGACCATGTACAGGGGGATAGAAAGAGCTTGGTTGACATTGTGGGATGTAGGGCCTGTTTCCGTGGGCTGTACTGTTCTAAACCCCATTGCTTGATAAATAACCTTTCCAACCCCCTGCAGGTGCCATGGGCTCGGGTTTCGGTTTAGTTAAACCTCGCTGCTCATCTGGTCATCTTAAGGAGCTGTTGTGTGTGTTTTTGCAGGCAGAATCACAAGTAAAAACATTAGAAGGCACCCTGGAGAAGCTGAAGCTGGATTCACAGAATACGGAGCAGGTAAATCTCACGTTCCAATTCAGCCTGTGGGGTGACTGTTGTCCCTCGACTCACCCTCTGTCGAATCTCCCCTCATCTCCCTATGGGTTTTGTTTCCTTGTTATTACTTTTCCCCAAATCGTTTCTCTGCTGAACCCTCCTTGAAAACCTTAGTCTTGAGGCTAATCAGTGGGCTCCAGCAGCATCACTTTAGCAAAGATTTCAATTATTTATGGCCAGCCTTTCTTCTACACCCACGTCCTAGTACTTGGGTACAGTTGACTGCATAGACAAATGTTTTGGGTCGTTGTGACATCACTTGGTTATACTAACAATTGGGAGACACAGGTTGAAATCCTGCAACTGTGAAGCCACTGGGTTTTTGAGAAGATCTAACAGGTTAAATGATGCTTTTTAGGAAGGTAAACCTGGCATCCCTATCCCCAGTTCTGGGTTCGACCTATCGCTCTGCCATCAGAGACCTGGAGTTCACCTACCTCTGCTCTCAGTGAACTGGTCTAGCCAGGGCCAGATTCTAGCACCAGTGCACTTTAACTCTCCCATTCAGAAAGTTAGGAGGCATGGGATCCAGGAGAACTTGGCTGTGTGGATTCAGAATTGGCCTGTCCACAGTAGGCAGAGGGTAGTTGTAGATGGGGCCTATTCAGCCTGGAGGTCACAGACCAGTGGTGCTCCTCAGTGATCTGCTCTGGGACCCCAGCTCTTTGTAATTTTTATAAATGACATGGATGAGGAAGTGAAAGTCTGCAGATAACACGAAGGTTGGTGGAGTTGTGGATTGCGTGGAGGGTTGTTTTTATTTGCAATGAGATATAGACAGGATGCAGAGCTGGGTTGAGAAGTGGCAGATGGATTTTAACCCAGAAAAATGTGAAGTGATTAATTTTGGAAGGTCGAATTTGGAGGCCGAATACAGGGTTCTTGGCAGTGTGGAGTTAATAGGGTTGGTAAGAAGGCTTATGGTGTGCTGGCTCTCATTAATGACATGATTCAGTTCAAGAGCGTGAGGTAATGATTCAGCTCTATAAAACCCTGGTTAAACATCACTTGGAATATTGCAGCACTTGTACCCATTGTGATGAACTGCTTTGAGAGGTTGGTGATGAAACATATCAACTCCTGCCTGAGAAGTGACTTGGATCCATTCCAGTTTGCCTACCGACGGATAGGTCATTATCAGGTGCCATTTCATTGGCTCTTCACTCAATACTAGAATATCTGGACAGTAAAGGTACATGACTACAGCTCAGCATTCAATACCATTACCCCCTCAAAACTGATCAATAAACTTCAAGATCTTGTGCAACTGGATCCTCGATTTCCTCACTTGCAGACCCCAGTCAGTTTGGATTGGCAGCAACATCTTTTCCACAATCTCCGTTAGCACAGGTGCATCACAAGGCTGTGTGTTTAACCCTCTGCTCTACTCGCTTTATATTTATGACTGAGGCTAAGCACAGCTCCAGTTCTATATTTATGTTTGCCCACAACACTACTGTCAAAGGTGGTGATGCATCAGCATAACAGGAAGGAGATTGAAAATCTGGCTGAGTGGTGCCACAACACCAATCTCTCACTCAATGTCAGCAAGACCAAGAAGCTGATTATTAACTTCAGGAGGAAGACACCGGAGGTCCTTGAGCCAATCTTCATCAGAGATGGAGAGGGTCAGCAGCTTTAAGTTCTTTGGTGTTATTATTTTGGAAAATCTGTCCACAACAGCATACAAAAAGTAGTGGATGAGGCCCAGTCCATCACAGGAAAAGCCACCCCCCACCGCTGTGCATATCTACGCGAGCACAGTTGCTCGAAAGCAGCATCCATCAGCAAGGATTCCCACAACCCAGGCCATGCTCCTTCTCACTGCTGCCATCAGGAACAAGGTACAGGAGCCTCACGACCTATAACACAGAGGTTCGGGAATAGTTATTACCCCTCAACCATTAGGCTGTTGAACCAGAGGGGATAACTTCACTTGCCCCATAACTGAACTGTTTCCACAATCTATGGGCTCACTTCCAAATACTCTTCATCTCATGTTCTCAAAATTTATTATTAATGATTTTTTTTTCTCTTTTTATGTTTGTGGTTTGTTGGCTTTTGCACGTTGGTGGTTTGCCCTTCCCTGTTGTGTGCAGTCTTTATTGTGTTTCTTGTAGTTACTGTGGAAGCCCACAAGAAGATGATTCTCAGGGTTATATATGGTGACTTGTACTTTGAAAATAAATTTACCTTGAGCTTTGAGTTCATTTCTGGTGGCTTTGTTATAGGAAGGTTGTGGAAGCTTTAGAGAGAGTGCAGAGGAGATTTACCAGGATGCTGCCTGGATTAGATAGTAAGTTCAAAGTAAATTTATTATCAAAGTACGTTATTGTCACCTTATAGAATCAATGAGATTAATCTGTATCTGTACGGAGTCACCACGGATGTTGCATCTCAGCTGTTCAGGTGATAAGCGAGCCAGGGCAGTACAGTATGGAGAGAAAGCAGCTGCCAGTGTAGCAAGCACAGAGACCGATACAGTTCGGCACCAGCAGTGTCGCAGGAGTTGCCAGTCAGTGCTGAACTCAATGTAGGACTGCCTCGGGGACTCCAGCTCCGGATTTTACCTCCGGGATCACTGCCTTCCCAATGAGTGGGTCCGGCCGCAAGGCAGCAGGATTTCCTTCTCCGAGACAAGCTGCCAATCACCGCTGCCCATTGGGGATTCCTGGGTGGTGCAGCTTGAAGGGCCAGAAGAACCTATTCCACACTGTATCTCTTTTAAAAATAAATAGACTGAATCCCCCGACTAATGAAGCCCAACGCACCATACAGCTTCTTAACAACCCTATTAATTTGCCTGGCAGCTTTGAGAGACCCACGGCTTGTGAAGATGGGTTGAGCAAACTTAGACCTTCCTCTCTGGAGAAAAGGAGGATGAGAGGTGACTTGAGAGAGGTGTAGAAGATGATGAGAGGTACAGATGAAGTGGGTAGAGACTTCTCCAGTAACTTGGCATGTCACACAAGTGCATTCAGTGGAAATGGTTAATACAAGGGGTATTATTTTAAGGTGATCGGAGGAGAGTGTGGGTGGGTGATGTCAGAAGTAAGTTCGCTTACACAGGGAGTGGTGGGTGTGTGGAGCACACTGCCAGAGGTGGTGGTAGAGGCAGATACAAAAGAGCTCTTAGACAGGAATATGGATGATTGAAAAATGGATGGTTATGTAGGAGGGAAGGGTTAGATTGACCTTAGAGCATGTTAAAAGGTTGGCACAACATCAAAGGCCCGAAGATCTGTACTATCCTGTGTTCTAAAGATAACAAGTTTTAACTTCAAGTTTAATTGTTTTTTAATGATGTACAAATAGGGCACAGACTCAGAATAGAGGGAAGTCCATTTGGAACAGAGATGAGGATGAATTTCTTTAGCCACAAAGTGGTGAATCTGAGGAATTCATTGCCTTAGGTTGCTGTGGAGACTGAGTCATCGGGTATATTTAAAAGGTTGATAGGTTCTTGATTGGTCAGGGCATGAAGGGTTACAGGGAGAAGGCAGGAGACTGGGGCTGAGAGGGAATTAGATCAGCTGACTTGATGGGCCAAATGGCCCAATTCTGCTCCTAAACCTTATGGTCTTTTGTTCTAATACCCAAGATCACAGCAAAAGCATAAGTTATAGGAGCAGAAGTAGACCTTTCGGTCTAACAAATGGCTGTTGTCACCGCTCTTCCAGGGGATTTCGTAAATACCAGCAACTCTCGTGTGTATCCCAGCAGGGTATAATGTCCTTTATCTCCCCTCAGCTGAAGGATCTGGTGGCTGAATTGGAGGAGAAGTTAAAGCAGCAGCTTGAATCGGCACAGACGCAGTGTCAACAATACTCAGTGGAGGTGAAAGAGGTGAGTGTAGCAGTGACCCGCCGTTGTCGTCTCCGCTGTCACTGAGTCAGTGAGCATGTAGTGCTGCTGCTACAGTCCCCTGATCTCTGCTCCCCAGGGAGGGGAGAACGGTGTGCCAGGGACCTCAGACTCACCTGAACAATCCATGGACTCACTTTCAAAGACTCTACAGCTCGTGTTCTCAGTGTTATCTATTTACACAGTTTGTCGTCTTTTGCACGTTGGTTGTTTGTCAATCTTTGTTTGCCATTGATTCTGTGGTATTGCTTTGCTTTGCCTGCAAGAAAGTGATTCTCAAGGTAGTATATAGTGATATATACCGTCCTTTGATAATAAATTTACTTTGAATTTTGACTCTACCACTACTGGGTAAGGCATCTTCTACTGTGTCCCGAATGATACCCTATACCTCTGAGAGCTCTGCCTCTCCCAGGTCTGCCCCAGGCAAAGAAAGGTGGTGGTGGAAGCAGAAATTTTAGGGACATTTAAGAAACTCCTCGACAGGCACACAAATGATAGCGAACTGGAGGACTATGTGGGAGGGAAGGTTTAGACATATATTGGAGTAGGTTAAAAGAGGTGGTACAGTAGTGTACTGGTTAGCATAATGCTGTTATAGAGCCAGTGACCCAGGTTCAATTCCCGCTGCTGTCTTTAAGGAGATTCTCTCCGTAACTGCATGGGTTTTCCCTGAGTGCTTGGGTTTCCTCTCACAGTCCGAAATGTATGTTAGTTGGTCACATGGGTGTAATTGGGCAGGTGGACTCATTGGGTTGGAAGGGCCTGTTACTGTGCTTTATCTCTAAATAAAAATGAAGTCAGCACAACATGTTGGTTAGACGGGTCTGTATCTGTTCTGTAGTGTCCATGGTTCTCATTACAGTAGCATTCCCCGGCAGTTCCCTGCAGTACTCAGAGAATCTCAAGCTTCACACTGACACTCCCATCACTGCCAAGAGTTTCTGGGAGCTCAGCCTCCCAGTGTCGTTTCTGTATACCCTGGTGCCCTCACACTAGCTCCCACCAGCAATAAGGGTTAAATGAGACAAGAGACCTGCAGGTGCAGGAATGTGCCGCAGGTCGAGCAGCATCCAAGGAGGGAGAGGAGAGCTTTCCCCTCACGGATGCTGCTCGCCTCCCTGAGTTTGTCTGTTCCAACGGTAAGCAGCACTCATTTCCAGCTCCTCGGCCTGTGAGGAAGTGGATTGGCAGTCTGAACTCAGTCGCGGGGGCAAGCTGCAATTCCAAAATCAAATCGGAGAATGCTGGAACTGGGAAGCAGGGCAGCTACTGCTCTGTGACCTTGGGTTCTGAGCTGGGAGTGGGGTAGCCTGGCTTGGACAGCCTCCTTCATGAACGTGCTCAACCTCTTGTTATGCCCGATTTCTTCTCCCACAACGTAATGATGCCAAATTTTCTGAACGGCTTTCCCAACAGGCGGGTTATTCCGCACGGCAGAGGTGAAGGATGCCTCCCGCCATAACGTCCCTTTATTCCTCTGTTGCTGGCTACGTCTTCGGCTGACTGAGCTCTGGTTCTGAACAACTCCCTTCTTAACACTTGGCCCATCCTCCTCCTGCAAGCCCAGACCTAATCTCAGCATCTCCTGATCAAATGAAGCTGATATAAGTGGAGGGGAGTGGCAAAGTGAAATCAGCTGAGGCTGTTTTGAGTGGCTCCAAGACTCATCCTAACACACAAAACCTTGGTTCTAATGACGCAGGTTCAGTCCGGATCCCCCCTGCCCCCAGCATGGAGTTTGCAGGTTCTTCCAGTGACTGCATGGGTTTCTTGCAGATGTTCCAGTTTCCTCCCATGTCCCAAAGACATAAGACCATGAGACGTGGGAGCAGAGTTAGAACCCTCAGTCTATTGAGCCGGCTCCACCATGGCTGATTTAATATCCCCCTCAAACCCATTCTCCTGCCTTCTCCCCACAAGCTTTGACACCCTTACTAGTCAAGAACCTAACAAACTCTGCTTTAAATGTACCCAACAACTTAGCCTCCACAGTCGTCTGTGACCATGAATTCCGCTGATTCCCCCACCCTCTGGCTAAATAAACTCATTTGAGTCTCTGTTCTAAAAGGATATCCTACTATTCTGAGGCTGTACCCTCTGGTCCTAGACTCTCCCACTATAAGAGACATCCTCTCCACATCCACTCTATCTAGGCCTTTCAATGTTCAATAGGTTTCAATGAAATCCTCCTCCTGCTTCTTAACTCCAGTGAGTGCAGGCCCAGAGTCATCATACACTTCTCGTATGTTAACTCTTTATTTCCTGGGATCGTCCTCATGAACCTTCTCTGGACCCTCTCCAATTCCAGCACATCCTTTTAGATAAGAGGTCCAAAACTGCTCACAATATTCTATAAATGCAGTCTGACCAATGCTTTATAAAGTCTCAGCATTACTGTACATCCTTGCTGGTTAGTAGGCTAAATATCCTCTGTAAATTGTCCCTGGTGAGTAGCCAAGTGTTAGAATCCACAGGCGTTGATGATAATGTGTAAAACAAGATGGCGCCAAGTTGGAATGTCCATCAATGCTCAGACTTTGTCTTTTTTTTGAGTTCCTAGTGATTGTTTTGGGGACAGCACAAGTATTAGGGGTCAGGTTAGCGTTTAGGAACAGGGAAGAATGTAGTTGGAGATCAGGGGCAGTAAATAAAGACTGTGGGCAGCTGTTCGAGTCCAGGTCTGTGCACTCCTTGGTCAAGTTGGCAGATACTGAGGAGATCAGCGATTTTCCCCAGGTCACCCTGTCTGGTCCCCGGTCACAGATCCTGAGGGCCAGTGACCCCACAGGTCACTGGGGTCAGAGGTTGGTGTGAGTCTGGAAATCAGGACCGGAAAGTCAGTGAGCCCTGGGACAAAGTCTAAAACTGGAAGCCTGATGTCTAAGTGTCCGGGCATAAGGACTTCTGAGAGACGCAGTCAGTCCGAGGAGTGCAGGCGTGTGTGCGCGTTGTTCTGTGGATGTGCTGTGGTGGTGCGGAATATGTAACAACACTTGGCAGGCTACACACATCCGTGTGTGTGTGTGTTGGTCGTTGTTGGTCGTTAACGTAAACAATGCATTTCACTCTAGGTTTCAACGTACACGGGGGCAGCACTGTAGTGTAGTGGGTGGCGTAGTGTAAATACAGCACCAGCGATCACCAATCACACTTCAATTCCCACCTCAGTCTGTAAGGAGTTTGCACATGTAGTGGGTAGTGTTGTATGAATACAGTGCCAGCAATCACCAATCACACTTCAATTCCCACTTCAGTCTGTAAGGAGTTTGTACTTGTGACCGTGATGGTTTCCTCCAGACGTTCTGGTTTCCAATGGTGAACTGTAAGGGTTAGTGAGTTGTGGGCATGCCAAGTTGGCGCTGGATGTGTGGCAACACTTGTGGGCTGCCCAGCACAACCTTGATTTGATGCAAACGATGTATTTCAATGTATATGTGACAAATAAAGCTAATCTGAATCTGAATGTGGAAATAATAAAATGGAATGAGAGTAACAGAATGCTTGAGAGCCATCACGGTCATGATGGGCTGAATGGACTTTATCACTCTGTGTACTGATACATTGCATTGTTCTGAAACAGTGTTTTGTCCCCTTCTTCCCTTCTAGCTGAGCGAACTCTTAATAGAATCACAAAGCCAGCTGGAGGCAGCCAATAGAGAACAGCAGAAACACAGCGAGGAGCTCTCACTGGTGAGGACCTTTCTCAAAGTAAACCAACTGTCCAAATGACAATGCCAATAAACCTGTCAGAGTGGATAGTTGAGGGATTAATACTGAGCAAATGGATAACTATATTTAGCTCCATCTTTTGCATTTGCACATTGTCTTTTTTTGGTTGTTGGTGTGTAGTTTTACCATCGATCGCTCTGTTTCTTTGTTCTACTGCAAGAAAATGCATCTCAAGGTAGTGTATATGGTGATATACACGTACTTTGATAATAAGTTTACTTTGAGCCCATTTGACCCAGAAGACTGATTTTATTTAGTGATACCACATGGAGAAGATCAGAAGGCTCTTTCGGCCCTTCGAACCATGCTGTACCAGCAGCGCTCCCTCCCCCCCACCCTGACAAACCCAGTTAGCTTGTAAGTTTGCAGATAAGAACTTGGGTGAGACTAGAACTAAAGGTCATGGGTTAAGGGTGAAAGGTGAAATATTTAATGGGAACCTGAGGGGGAGCTTCATTCAGAAGGTGATGCGAGTATGGAACGAGCTGCCAGGCGGAAGTGGTGGATGCGGGTTCAATTTCAGCCTTTAAGAGAAGCTTGGATAGGTACAAGGATGGGAGGGCTATGGAGGGCTCTGGTCCAGATGTAGGCCAGAGGGACGAGGCAGTGTAACACTTGGGCATGGGCTAGATGGGCTGGAGAGCCTGTTTCTATGCTGTTGTGCTCTATGACAACAGCAAAACTGGAGAAAGGATTCTGTAGACCAGTTACAAATCTGTGAGGAGAAATGTCGAATAGTTTAATCTGGGCAAGTGTGAAGTGTTGCACTTGGGGGGGGGGGCGCTATTGTAAGGGGAAGGTATATAGTTAATGACAGACCTTCATCTGTATTGATATCCAGAGGGATCTTGGGAGTTCAAGTTCCCAGCTCCCAGAAGGTTTCCAGACAAGCAGAAAGAATACCAAACATGGCATGCTTGCCTTTGTTAAGTATGTGACTAAGGACGTCATGTTGAAGCCATATAAAACTTTGGTTCAGGCCACACTTGGAGTACTGCATGGACTGGGGTCGCTCCAGTACAGGAATGATGTGTTGGCTTTGGGTGGGCACAGGGGAGGTTTACCAGGATGCTGCCTGAATTAAATGGTTTTGGCATAAGATAGAAGAGGACTTTACACAGAGCTGGGCTGTAACATCTGATACTGTATGGAGCTGATGGCACTTTATAAAATTATGAGAGGCATGGATAGGATAGAGAGTCAGAATCTTTTTCCCAGGGATGAAATGTTACATGCTAGAGGATACAGGTATAGGGTGGAGAAGGGGGGAGAGAGAATTTGAGAGATACGTGGGATGAGTTTCTTTTACACGCAGAGCAGTGTGCCTGTGGAACATGCTCACGGGTGATGGTAGAAGTAGATCCAATAGTGATGTTTAAGAGGTATTGAGACAAACATGTGAATATGTTGGGAATGGAAAGATATGGAAAATATGCAAGCAGAAGAGATTTGGGTGAATTTGGCATTGTTTTTGGCCCAGAAAAGGTCATCAGCTTCACTTGAACTCAGTGAGTTTGGGCCATAATGTGAAACTTGCCCCATCACTGTGAATTGTCCTGGAGCAGGGTGTTGGGAGCTGGAGCAGGTTGATCATTGCCATGGTACCTTGACCTCCCCGTCAAACCCAAAGCCTGTTGAATTCAGCGCCCCGGTATTTCCCAGTTGTACATTTGGTGAGCAGACACTTTGGTAGGCATGCTTGGCTTGTGCTTCTGCCCAGCGGACCAGTGCTTCAACCACTTCAATGGCAGTGTCTGCCGGGAAGGACCATAGGTCATAGGAGCAGAATTAGGCCATTTGGCCCACTGAGTCTGTTCCACCATTTCATCATGGCTGATCCTTTATTCCCCTCCTCATCCCCACTCCCCGGGTTTCTTCCCCTAACCTTTGATGCTGTGTCCAATAAAGAACCTATTAATTTTCACCTTAAGTACACCCAACAACCTGGCCTCCACATCTGCCTGTGGTAACAAATTCCACAAACTCACCACCCTCTGACTAAAGAAACTTTTCTGCATCTCTGTTTTAAATGGACACCCCTCTATCTTGAGGCTGTGCCCTCTTGTTATAGACTTCCCCACCATGGGAAACATCCTTTTCACATCTACTCTGTCAAGGCCATTCAACATTCGAAAGATTTCAATGAGATCCCCCTCATTCTAAATTCCAGTGAGTACAGACCCAGAGCTATCAAACGTTCCTCAAGTGATAACCCTTACATTCCTGGAATCATCGCTGTGAACCTTGTCTCATCCCTCTCCAATGCCAGCACAACTTTTCTTAGATAAGGAGCCAAAAACTGTTCACAAAACTCAAGGTGCGGCCTCACCAGTGCCTTATAAAGCCTCAGTGTTACATCCCTGCTTTTGTATTTTAGACCTCTCAAAATAAATGTTAACATGGCATTTGCCTTCCTCAACACCGACTCAACCTGCAAGTTAACCTTCAGGGTGTTCTGGGCAAGGACTCCAGAGTCCCTTTGCATCTCAGATTTTTGAATTTTCTCCCCATTTAGAAAATAGCCTGCACATTTATTTCTACTACCAAAGTGCATGACCATGCATTTTCCAACATTTAATTTCATTTGCCACTTTCTTGCCCACTCTCCCGATCTGTCTAAGTCCTTCTGCAGCCTACCTGTTTCCTCAGCACTACCTGGCCCTCCACCAATCTTCATATCATCTGCGAACTTGGCAAGAAACCCATCTATTCCATCATCTAAACCATTGATCTACAGCATAAAAAGAAGTCCAACACTGACCCCTGCAGAACACCACGAGTCACTGGCAACCAACCAGAATAAGATCCTTTTATTCCTGCTTGCTGTCTCCTACCAATCAGCCAGTGCTCTAACCATGCCAGTAACTTTCCTGTAATATTATGGGCTCTTAACTTGGCATCTTGTCAAAGGCCTTCTAAAAGTCCAAATGTATATCCCTTTTATCCATCCTACTCATAATTTCCTGAATGGATTCCCACAGGCTTGTCAGGCAAGACTTTCCTTCAGGAAACCATGCTGACTTTGTCCTATCTTGTCCTGTGTCACCAAGTACTCCATAACCTCATCCTTAACAATTGACTCCCAACATCTTCCCAACCACTGAGGTCAGGCTAACTGGTCTATAATTTCCTTTCTTAAAATGTGGTGTGACATTTGCAATTTTCCTGACCTCCAGAACCATGCCGGAGTCTCATAATTCTTGAAAGATCATTACTAATGCCTCCACAATCTCTACTGCTACCTCTTTCAGAACCCTAGGGCATATTTTATCTGGTCTGGGTGATTTATGTACCCTTAGGTCTTTCAGCTTTTTGAGCACCTTCTCCATTGTAACAGTAACTGCACCCACTTCTCTTTCCTCACACCCTTCAACATCTGGCATACCGCTGGTGTCTTCCACAGTGAAGACTGATGTAAAATACTCATTTAGTTCATCTGCCATCATATTATTTCTCTGGCCTCATTTTCTAGCAGTCCTGTATCCATTTTCATCTCTTTTATTTTTTACATACTTGAAAAAGCTTTTATATCCACTTTGATATTGTTTGCTAGCTTGCTTTCATATTTCAGCTTTTCCCTTCAAATGATTCTCTTTGTTGGTCTTTGTAGTTCTTTTAAAAACTTCCCAATCCTCTGTCTTCCCACTGATTTTTGCTTTGTTTGTATGTCCTCTCTTTTGCTTTTACAATAGCTTTGACTTCCCTTGTCAGCCACAGTTGTACTATTTTATACTGTTTGTACTATTTGAGTATTTCTTCATTTTTGGAATACACATGTCCTGCACCTTCCTCATTTTTCCCAGAAACTCAAGCCATTGCTGCTCTGCTGACATCCCTGCCAACAGCTCCTTCCAACTTACTTTGGCCAATTCCTCTCTCATACCACTGTAATTTCCCTTATTCCACTGAAATACTGCTACATCAGACTTTACTTTCTCCCTATCAAATTTCAAGTTGAACTGTCATATTATGATCACTGCCTCCTAAGGGTATTTTTTTACCTACCACCTCTGGTTCATTACATAACACCCCATCCAGTATAGCTGATCCCCTAGTGGGCTCAACAACAAACTGCTCTAAAAAGCTATCTCTCAGGCATTCAACAAACTCACTCTCTTGAGATCCATTTCCAATCTGATTTTCCCAATCTACCTGCACGTTAAAATCTCCCATGACTACCATAACATTGCCCTTTTGTCATGCATTTTCTATTTCCCATTGTAATCTGTTTGGAGGCCTGTATATAATTACCATCAGTGTCCTTTTACCCTTGCAGTTTCTTAACTCAACCCAACAAGGATTCAACATCTTCCAATCCAATATTACATCTTTTTACCGATTTGATGCCATTCTTTACCAGCACAGCCACGCCACCTCCTCTGCCTACTTTTCTATCCCTCCGATACAGCGTGTAAGCTTGGACGTTCAGCTCCCAACTACAACCATCCTTCAGCCACGACTCGGTGACGGCCACAACATCAGAGAGGGGAGCATATCGGGCTCCTGGCCAGAGACGGATGGCTGTGGTCGGACCGTAACGTCCGTCTCTTGTTCCTAAAAACAGGTGAGGCAGCAGCTGTGTGACATGGAGGCCCACGTGCGTGATGGAGTGTCGGTTGAGTCCCCCAGTGCTGAAGCTGAACTGGAGCCTGCCGAGGTTAGGGTGGTGAGATACTTGTGCATGGAAAGATCCCAGCAGTTCATAAAGTTCACCACTAACTTGCTCCCCCCACCTTCCTCCCTAACTTTGCATTCTGTCTTGCCACCTGTACTGTGTCCACACGCAAAGCGTCCACCCCACAGAAAGTAGCATTGCTCTTCGGTCACTGTGTTGCCACCTGCAGCTTCCCACCTCTGCGTAGGCTGCATGCAATGAGTAATTCCTTCTTCCTTCCGTGCTGTCCAGGTTCAAATACAGCTGGAGGAAACGGTGCTCGCTGAGCAAGCACAGAGACAGAAGCTGCTGGAAGAATTTGAAAAGGTTGTTCTTTCTTTTTCCGTAATGTAAAATGTAGAACATGCTGAAAACGCGGGTCAGATTGAGTGGAGGGAGACACTAGAGTTGACGTTACGGGTTGCTGCCTCTTCAGTGTTTTATCTTGGATTACCAGCGTCTGCGTTTTGTTGACTTTTACCAGGATGCTACCTAGAATAGTGAGCATGTCTTATGAGGAAAGGTTAAGTGAACTGGATCAGAGTTGACATGATAGAGGTGTACAAGATGATGAGAGGCAGGGATCAATTGGACAGCCAGAGACTTTCTCCCAGAGTGGAAATGGCTAATATGAGGGGGCATAGTTTTAAGGTGATTGGAGGAAAATATAGGGGCATGTGAGGGGTATATTTTTACACAGAGAGTCGTGGGTGTGTAGTATGCACTCCAGGGGTGGTAGAGGCAGGTACATTAGGGTCATTCAAGAAGCTTCTGGGTAGGCACCTGGATGATAGAAAAACGGAGGGCTATGTAGGAGGGAAGAGTGAGATGGATCTTGGAGTAGGTTAAAGGCCAGCACAGCATTGTGGGCCGAAGGGCCTGTTTTGTGCTGTAATGTTCTATGTTCTTTCTCCTAGTTTTCTTCTCCAGGTTCCTGTTAAGGTAAATCGCTCCCTGGTGTTTTGAGGGTTGAGGGGTAGGGTTGTTCTGGTCAGATGATACCTGGTCACCTCAACAGTCAGCAGGGGTCATGGTTCCGACTTCCTGATGGGGCATGTCACAGCCTGCACTTGGTTGGAGAGGGAACGAAACTGACACCCTTTTAATGAAGCGTCACACTGAAGACTATTGTTTCTTCAAAGTCAGTCAGACAGACCTTGCAAGGATAGCTAGGCTG
The DNA here is from genome assembly GCF_030144855.1 of Hypanus sabinus. NCBI lineage: Eukaryota > Metazoa > Chordata > Chondrichthyes > Myliobatiformes > Dasyatidae > Hypanus > Hypanus sabinus. The sequence goes on along the minus strand of NC_082717.1, from coordinate 90,656,904 downwards.
ATTGAGGGTGGCTGAGGACAGACCCAGTTTCCTTCTGAGCACCGGGTTTGCCAGTGTTGGCTATGGTGGTAGTCAGTGCCTTGTGTCTAGGGACACCTCCAGTGTGGTAATTCCTTCAGGTAATGTTCATACAGAGTCAAACGAAGAGGTTACGATGGTGAGCAAAAGCAGTGTGGGTGACGTGGCCACCCTGAAAACCAGCTCCTTCGAGCACACTGGAATGGAAGTGGAGATGAGACCTGGGGTAGATTAGCCATGGTCACTGAGTGGCCTACTCCTGCTCCTGCTTCCTTCAGCGCAAATATTTACAGAATTCCAAGATAAAATCTGAATGCTGGCAACGCTCAGCGTGTCTGTCAGCTTCTGTAGAGGGTCAACATTTCAGCTAATTTCATAACGAGAGCAGAAATGTTTACCCCCCCCCCCCCTCTCTCGCACTGCACCTTCTGCTTAACCAGCCTGTAATCTGCTCAGGGTCGCTTGGGATGATTGTAATCCCAGTTAGCTGTCCTATATCAACATGGCATTGATAATTCGGGGCAGTGGGGGTCATACTAGCATGTTGGCATTGCGCAGATGGAGGTTTGTCTCGCGTGTTGTAAGGTGTGTGGCTTCTGACTTTGTATAATCCCATTGTAGGTCCAACAGTCTGCATTAAATCTGCAGGACGAGCTGGAGAAGTTGCGGGCCGCCAGGGATGGTGACAGCGAGGACGTCCTTCAGCTAAAGGTAGTCTGGAGTGTTCAGTGGGGTTTGTGCCAGCTCCCTACTCTGTGCGGTTTATTGTTACCTCTCCGTAAGCACAGGGTGGCAAAAGGGTTAAAACACAAACTGCTGGACGAACTCAGCACGTCAGGCTGCGTCTGTGGTGGGAAATAGTCGACGTTCCGAGCTGACGTCATCAGGATTGCAATGGAAGGGGGAAGAAGCCAGAATAAGAAGATGGGGGAAGGAGTACAAGGTGGCAGGCAATGGGTGAGACCAGGTGAGGGGAAAGGAGGGTGGGTGGAGGAGGAGGAGGGAGATGGGTGAGATCAGGTTGAGGGGAGAGATGGGTGGGTGGAGGAGGAGGAGGGAGATGGGTGAGATCAGGTTGAGGGGAGAGATGGGTGGGTGGAGGAGGAGGAGGAGGGTGAAGGGTGATGCTGGGAGGTGATAGGTGGAGAAGGTAAGGCTGAAGAAGGAATCTAATAGAGGAGAGTGGACTATGGGAGAAAGAAGAGGAGGAGAGACGCCAGTGCTAGGCAGCTGAGGAAACGAGGATGGGTAAATCAGATCCATGCAAACATCCAGAGCTTGTGTTAATGATGGTCTGAGGCTTATTCCACTTTTGTGCACCCAGCCTGACTGATGGTGAAACTGCGCATGACTTCAGCCAGGGCTAAAGCCTGTCACAGGCTGAGATTCCCTGCAGCCCTCTGGTCTGGCGGTTCTGTGAAAGGGATCACCTCTCCATAGTCTTCTTGAGCATCATCGCTGCCGTGCTTGACCCCTCGACCCCTTTCCTCTGCGCTCCATCCACATCTGGGCTTTGTAACTGACCAACCACCTCCAATCCTAGGGTAGTTTATGGTCCTGCATCTTGCTCACAGAGCATGATTAACAAGTGAACAACTGTCGCAGCAAAACGTGACAACAGATTGGGGCAAAAAGTGTAGCAGCAGCCGAGAACTGAAGTGACAATGACGGAATAACTGAAAGAGGCAGGACTGAGAGTTTGTTGCATCGGGGTGTAGAATTCTTATTTTTAACTTTCCTACGCTGCTTGTATTGTTATATAATCAGCTATATACATGCACCTGATCAGTGAATTTTCCAGTGATTATAGTTCAGTTGCTCCTGTATTTCTTAGCTTCAGTAGCAGTGTCACATTACTTGAATCTGGATTTTTTATTGGTTAAGTGTTATCAATAGGACTTCTGTTATCTCGTCTGGCATGAGAAGCCCATGATTATTTTTCAGTCCACTCTTTCTTTTGTCCTCTCGACGCTTCTTCTTGCTCTTGTGACGCTTTAAAAAAAATATTAGGAGCAACAAGATGTATGCCTCACTCTTGACTTCAGAACAGCCTTTGAATTGCAAAGGTTGTGTGTACTGGCTGTGTAGTGAAAAAGGCACAACAGCACCTCTTTCACCTCAGAAAGTGGAAGAAGTTTGGTATGGCCCTTCCCCCCCCCCCCCCCCCCCCCCCCCAAACCCTAACAACTTTCTACAGGGGCACGATTGAGAGCATCCTGACTGGTTGCATCACAGCCTGGTCTGGGAACTGTACCTCCCTCAATCACAGGACTCTGCAGAGATTGGTACGGACAGCCCAGTGTATCTGTAGATGTGAACTTTCCTCTATTCGGGACATTTATAGCGACAGGTATGTAAAAAGGGCCAGAAGGATCATTGGGGACCCGAGTCACCCCAACCATGAACTGTCCCAGCTGCTACCATCCAAGAAACGATAGCACAGCATTAAAGCCAGGACCAATGTCTGATGGTCCTTTTGGCTCTCCACAGTGAAACGGTGACAGCTTCTTCCACCAGGCCATCAGACTGATTATTTCTTGCTGACACAATTGTATATCTGAGCTATATTGAGTGTCCTGCTAGATATCTTACTGTACATACTATTTATTACAAGATGGAGACGTAAAGACTTTTACTTCTCATGTATGTAAAGGACGTAAATAATAAAGTCAATTCAATTCAGTTCAAAAGCATCGCGATCCAACAAGTCCGAGCATGTGGCAGCAGCAGTGGGAAGGAGATGTGAAAGGAGTTAACAGTGGGAACCAGCACAAAGGCCTTGGTTTCACCTAATTCAGAGTATGCAGTTGATGGAGTGTCTTTGGTTGATCACAACAGGACATGAGTCATCCTGCAATGTACCAGTGATACAGAGCTACACTTCCTTCCATTTGCTGCTTTCTCTCAAGCCATAGTCCCACCAGTGCCTGTGTCTCAAGTTCAACCTTATTGTCAGTCAACTGTGCCCAAATATACAGCGAAACTTCCCAGCGTTTTTCAGGGACCATGGTGAAAAACACAGTACTGATACCACATACAGCACATAAAATAATATTAACAGACAGAAAACAAGTATTCTCTGGATGTACAAATTGAGATGATGTAACACAGAATAATGTTTGTGGTGTTGTCATAAATAATACGTGCTGGATGGCAGCAGGGTGTGGAGACGTCTCAGAGTCTGGGGGAAGGAGCCGTTACCCAGCCTGATGACCCTTGTTCCCATTCTGCGGTACCTTCCACCTGAGACAATTAAGCATTAGTCCCAATCCACAGCCACAGATTAGGCCATGTCAGGTCTTGGCTGCAATAGCAAGTTAATTACATCAGCATTTTGTTTCAGGGAGTGGTTTTACCTTGAGGCTAGAGGGACTGACAAGCAGAAATGTGTGTCAGCATACATTGTTAGCGCAGATTAGTCATTAAGCCACAAGCCATTGCCTCCAGCCATTTTGAGAGACATCATGTTAACAGACATGGAGGAGCTCAGCGCGTCGAGCGGTGTCTGTGGGAAGCTGGGGAATTGTGGATAGCTTGGGCCGACACCCCACATCAGGACATTTTACCTCACACAACCCACTGAGTTCCTCCAGCAGATTGATTGTTTGCTCCAGATTCCAGCGTCTGTGCTCTGTGGTCTTTTGTGTTTCATTACCAGATGCTCTGTCATTGTTTCACTGCGGAGTGCCACAAGACCGTAAGGCATGGGCGCAGAATTAGGCCATTCAGCCCATCAAGTCTGTTCTGCCACTCCATCATGGCTGATCCCGGATCCCTCTGAACCCCGTGCACTTGCCTTCTTGCCATATCCTTTGATGCCCTGACCAATCAGGAAACAATCAACTTCTGCTTTGAATACACCCACAGACTTGGCCTCCACTGCAGTCTGTGGCAGAACAATCCAATTTCTCTGGCTAAATAAAATTCCTTCTTGCCGCTGTTCTAAAACATCGCCCGCTCAGTGTTGAGGCTGTGCACCCTGGTTATGGATATCTCCACCACAGGAAACATCCTCTCCACATCCACCCTATCTCGTCCTTTCAACATTAGATACGTTTCAATGAGATCCCCACGCACTCTTCTGAATTCCAGTGAGTACAGGCTCAAAGCTGCCAAACGCTTCTCAAATTTTAACCCCTTCATTCCCAAAATAATCCTCGTGAACCTCCTCTGGACTCTCTCCAATGACAACACATCCTTCCTGAGTTATGGGGCCAAAACTGTTGATGATACTCCAAGTGCAGCCTGACTAGTGTCTTATAAAGCCTCAGCATTATCTCCTCGCTTTTATATCCTATTCTTGAAATAAATGCCAACATTGCATTTGCCACCTTTACCACAGACTTGACCTGTAAGTTAACCTTCTGGGAGTCTTGCTTGAGGACTCCTGCACCTCTGATGTTTGAACCTTCTCCCCATTTAGATAATAGTCCGCACTATTGTTCCTTTCACCAAAATGCATTATCATACATTTCCCAACACTATTTCACACCATTTTGCCCATTCTTTCAATTTGCCTAAATCCTGCTACAATCGCATTGCTTCCTCAGCACTACCTACCCCACCACCTATCTTCGTAACGTGCAATTTGCCACAAAGCCATCAATTCCATTATCCAAATCATCAACAAAAAATGTGCAAAGTAGCAGACCTAATACTGACCCCTGAGGAACAGCACTGGCCACTGGCAGCCAGAAAAGGCCCCCTCCATTTCTGTTTGCTGCCTCCTGGCTGTCAGCCATTTCTCTATCCAGTATCTTTCCTGTAACATCATAGGATTTTATCTTGTTAAGCAGTCTCGCGTGTGGCACCTTATCAAATGCCTTCTGAAAATCCAAGTAACTGACATCCACTGCCTCTCCTTTGTCCACCCTGCTTGTTACTTCCTCAAAGAACTCTTAACAGATTTGTCAAGCAAGGTTTCTCTTTACAGAAACCATGCTGACTTTGACTTATTTTAAGTCGCTAAGTACCCAGAAACCTCAACCTTAATAGTAGACTTCCAACACTTTTCCAACCACTGAGGTTAGGCTAACTGGCCTATAATTTACTTTCCTTTGCCTTCCTCCCTTGAGTGGAGTGACATTTTCAATCTTCCAATCCTCTGGGACCATGGCAGAATCAAGTGATTCTTGAAAGATCATGACCAATGCATGCGTTATCTCTTCAGCAAACTCTCTCAGGACTCTGGGATGTAGTCCATCTGGTCCAGGTGACTTATCCACCTGAAGACCTATGAGTTTGCCTAGCACTTTTTCTTTGTAATAACAACGGTACTCACTCCTGCTCCCTGACACTCACAGACTTCTGGCACACTGCTAGTGTCTTCCACAGTGAAGACAGATGCAAGTTCATCTGCCATTTCTTTGTCCCCTATTACTACCTCACCAGAAACATTTTCCAGTGGTCCAGTACTAATTCTCACCTCCCTTTTATTACTTGTATAACTGGAAAAAACCTTTAGTATCCTGGTTTATATTATTGACTAGTTTGCCTTCATATTTCATCAGCTCCATTCTTGGTAGCTTTTTTAGTTGCCTGTTGTTGGATTTTAAAAGCTTCCCAGCCAACTAACTTCCCACTCACTTTTGATACCTTCTAATCCCTTTGCTTGGCTTTTACGTAGTCCTTAACTTCCCCTGGCAGCAACGGTTGCCTATCCCTGCCATTTGAGAACAACTTCTTCTGTGGGACATATCTATCCTGCTATTCCCAGAAACTTCAGCTGTCTCTGCTCTGCTGACAACCCAACCGGTACCCTCCTCCAATCCACCTGAACAAGCTCCTCTCTCATGCCTCTGTAATTCCCTTTATTCCATTGTGATACTGAAACATGTGACTTCTCCCTTTCGAATTTCAGTATACACCCAGGCACTAATTAGATTTACCAGAAGGCTGCCGGGTCTTGAGGCCCTAAGTGATGTTGGATCCCAATGTTTTTTTTAAATCTAAAGGTTCTTTGGAAATCAGGGATGAGGCATAGAACTTGCAGCCATCTTACTAAGTGTTACAGGAGTGCAAAACGAACAAGAAAGATGAGCACAGAGAACAAAGGAAAAAGTAATTGTGGCTGCCTCGTACTCAGACTAGAGATAACAAAAAAATCCTGTGATAACAATTAACCTGTAAAACAGCCAGATTCAAGTGGCAGGACACCCCACTGCAGAAATCTAAGAAGCTTCGAGAAAAATACAGAAGCAACTGTACTGTAATTACGGGGAAATTCATTGAACAGATGATTATATAAAAATACAAGCAAGCTTAAGGAAGTTAAAACAGATGAAAAGTAAGAATTCTCCACCCTAATCCAACAGTAACAAGGCAAGATTGCATAAGCTAGGACTTTATTCCCTCTGTCGTAGGCGGCTGGATGGTGACCTGATTGGGTGTTGTAAGGTCATGAAGCAAACAGAGTAAAAGCTGACTTTATTCCAGGGTGGGGCTGCTAAAAATAAGAGGGCATGGGTGAGAGATCAAGAGCAACTCCTTTGTGCAAAGGGTGGAGTGTGTTTAGGATGTGCTGCCAGAACTAGCGGCAAAAGTGGGCACATTAGCAAAGTTTAAAAGCCACCCAAGTATGTACCATGCTTAGGAGAAGTTTAAAGAGCTATGGGCCAAGTGTGGGCAGATGGGACCTGCTTGCTGGGCCACACGGTTCCTGTGGATGAACTGGGATGAAGGACCTGTTTCCATGCTATATAATTCTGGAACAGAAGTTTCCAAACTGGGGTTCACGGACCGCTTGGTCAGTGGCAGGGGTCCAGGGAACCCCTGCTCTAGAATTCACAGAACTCGTGGGCAGTTCGGACATGGAGTGAGGAAACTTCTATCAACATTGTGTCACGATTGAAGGTTTTCCTGAACCCAGTCCCATCGTGGCAGCTTGTTTACTATTGCGAGAGGAAGCAAGAGTAAGGAGGTAATGCCTTGGATGTGGAGATGCCGCCTGGAGAACTGAGTGCTGAGCTAGTCTCCCTGTCTAGGAATGCACCAGAAGACATTCAGAGAAGGTTTACTCGGCAGGCACCTGGGAAGGGGGAAAGTTTGGGCATGGTGGGCCTGTATTTTGAGGAATGAGAAGGGACTCCATTGAAATATAAGATCCTGAGGGGTTTTGCTATATCAGATGTTCCCTTTTCTTCCCCAGGGTAAAAAAATTGTCAAATACCAGAGAACGCGTTTATAAGGTTAGATGAAAGGATGACGTGAGGGTTGAGCTTTTCTTGCGTAGAGTGAGGTAGTTTGCTGGAGTTAACTGGCTTTTAGATAAACACATGGGTAGGAAGGGAGTAGAGGGGAAGGCTGAGTATAAATTGGTTTTTGTGGCTGCCTGTGAAGAAATGAATCTTATGATTGTATACATATTTTGGTAATGAAAGTACTTTGAACTTGTAACAGAATTGGCACAGCATCATGGGCTGAGTAGCCTGTTCTGTGTTCTTGTGGGAAGATTGGGAAAGAAGGGGTAATTAGTGGCACTGTAGCGTAGTGGTTAGTACAGTGCTTTACAGTGCCGGCGACCCGGGTTCAATTCCCACCGCTGCCCGTAAGGAATTTGTACACCCTCCCTGCGACCACGTGGGGGGTTCCTCCCACATTCCAAAGGTGTACTATTTGGTCATTGTAAGTCGCCAAATTTAGGTTTGGATTAAGTCAGGGTTTACTGAACGGCACAGCTCGAAGGGCTGAAGGGTCTTCTGTGGGCTGTACCTCAATATCAAATGAGCTGAGGATGAGTGCAGTGAATGGAGAAGGGATGGTTAGTTGCGACGGCGAGGGGCAGTCAGTGAGTTTTCTCCTTACCTTGTGATGCTCCTGTTCCGTACATGCAGTTGCCCTTCTCTTGGCCAGCTCCATGTTGACAGCAATGTACCACCTTGGTGCTTACTCAGCCCACTAGCCTTTGAAATGTAAATGCCAAGGTATTTACATCAGTTGTTTTTCAGTCTTTGGAGTTTTTTTTACTATCGATTTGATTGCATTTCTTTTTTCTACTGTATATACCACAAGAAAATGAACCTCGGGGTAGTATATGGTGACATGTACATACTTTAGAATCCCTCCAGCCGTCCCAGCACTCTTCCTGTATTTTCACCTCCCCCACTCTCAACCCCTTTTCTCACTGGCTGGTTATTGAATCTGCCCTTACAAAGCCTGTAGGAGAGGGTTTCTGTACCTGAGAAACTATATTTTCACTGAATTTCTGTGTTGTTAGGAAAGGCTTGACAAGGAAAAGAAAATGACCAAGGACTTGGGCCAAGCTGCCACGAAACTACAGCAGATGCTGAGGGCCACCCAGGAACAACTGGACAAGGAGAAGGAGACCGTGGGCAGGCTGCTGGCTGAAGGGCAGGGAAAGGTAGGTGGATGAGCGGGCAGCACAGAGTGGCGGTAAACTTCTCCCAGCGGATATCTCATCCAGGATTTCCCATTGCTTTTTTCACTCTTGTTCCCTCACGCTGGTCGCTTTTCCGGTCTGAGAACCTTTGACGGTGAAGGGTGTGGGATCTGAAACATTTTAACACTCGCAGTCCTGGTTTATGTAACGTCCCAGCTGGTCATGGGTGGTGCCAGTCTGCGGAGATGTATTGTAGCATGGCCCATGAGTGGGCAGCTTTTTGGGCAAACAGACATTGGGTGTGGAGTTCGGGCATCAGTGTGGACGCTGGTACTGTTGGGATCCACTGAGCAGCAGCTGAAACTCGTTCTCAGTGCTCACAGGAGTGTCCTACCTCCTGGTCCACCATCAGACAGCTGGTTTTGCCTCCGTCGTGCGGCAGCTCGAGCTGCAGTCTCCGGGGACCAGGTTCAAGCCCAACCTCGAGGTGATGTCTGTGCGGAGATTGTCTGCCCTCTCCATGTCCATTTGGGGTTCCCTTGGGTCCTCTGCTTTCTCCCTGTCCCAGAGGCATGCAGTTGGCTTCTGTGAATTGCTTCCAGTGTGTTGGTGAAGATTGAATCCAGGGGAAGGGGAAGTTGATCGGAGTATGTTAACAGTAAATAGCATTGGTGTAATTGGATGTTAATGGTTGGTGTTGGCTTTGGCCAAGGGGCCTAATCCTGTGCTAAAGTCTAACAGCCTCAGGATTCGGGGGAGTAGATTTAGGACGGAGATGAGGAGGAACTGCTTTTCCCAGAGAGTGGTGAATCTGTGGAATTCTCTGCCCAATGAAGCAGAGGAGGCCACCTCAGTAAATATATTTAAGACAAGGTTGGATAGGTTTTTGCATGGTAGGGGAATTGAGGGTTATGGGGAAAAGGTGGGTAGGTGGAGATGAGTCCATGGCCAGATCAGCCATGATCTTATTGAATTCTGGAGCAGGCTCGACTGGCCTCCTATTTCTTATGTTGTTATGTACATTCTTATGTTCTTAAAACGTTAACCCTTTCTCTTCCCACTGCTGAATGTGCTGTACTTTTTTCCTTTCAGGCTATTGGGCTCTAATCTGAATATGCATTCTGATCATGACCCCCCCCCCCCCCCATCCTTCCTCCCGCCCCACCAATGAAAGCCAGTGCCCCTGTGAGCAAGTCCTATCGGGACTTGATACGGTGGAACCGCTGCTCCACGTCTGTTTACTGTGCTCTGTTTGTTTAGGGAGAAGAGAAGCAGGGACCAGTGGCAGAGGAGGACGGACTGAAGGAGGGAACATCTGTCTGAAGAACAGCCAGCTGATGCAAACACCATTCAATCTTGCCAGATGCCTTACAGTTATAATAATTCTTATGCCATTCCTAAACCACCTGCTCAGTATTGTACTGTAGTTCATTGAAGAGTTAGTGAGTCAATCACAATGTTGAGAAAAGTTGCAGCCATCAATTTTTTTTTAAAAAAGAGCTTTATTTGATTATTCCTTTCCCATCAGTCCAAGACACATTCCATCAGATTGTCCAAATCACTGATGTCCTGCTGCCTACCTTGTAAACAAAAGGGCCTCTCAGCTCTGTTTACACGTAAAAGGGTGTACTTACGGGAAGCGTACAATTGTGCAATTTATTATTATTTCTCCACGAAGGAAATGGAGGACAGGGGAAGAGTTTGCAAACTTTATCCAGCAGTGATCTAGACCTCTGCCCGTAACCTAATCAGGTCCTCAAGAGGCTCCTTCCTGTTCTTTTTCCCAAAGTTGTCCATTGAATCAATAAAATGCTGTAACCATTTGAGTGTGGCCTAGTCTTTTCACTGGAGGGTGTCACACAGTGGGACAACCGC